>NC_066584.1:83895843-84199280 GCF_024323335.1 Lathyrus oleraceus | reverse complement strand
TGTGCTATGGTTCTATAGCTTTTTTTTTGGTCGATGTGCTTGTTCCTTCCATTTTGTTTTCTCTACTTTTCTTCACTTTTGTTTACGTGGAAACTCTTTCTGTTTCTTCTTGTGAGATGAGAAAATTTAATTTTGGTGTTCACAAATGTAACGCCATTATAAAGTTTGATGTAAATAAATAGTATTAGAGGCTTTAACCGTGATGTCTTTGGTTAGGAGCCATTTCAGTGAGATTTGATAACACATTAGATTTGATAACACATTAAAGTACAATTAACAAACATTACATTATTACTTTTTTCATCATTAATATTCAAATACTATTATAACAAAACAGTTTGAACTTTTGAGTACATTACTCTACTATTCACTGGACTTTTGGGATAAAATTACATCTTAAGAGTTTCCAAAGATGGGAGAAATACTAAATATATCTTTGTAATTGATTAATGCACCCTATGGATTATCTTATGATATATTTTTTTTAAAATAACCATGTAATTAAAAAAGATTAAAAAATAATCAATAATTCAAAAAAAATATTAAAATAATCAGGTTTTGAAAAGGATGCGTCAGATGAATTGGCGCACCCCTAATGCATTAAGAGGTGGCATCAATAGCATTGGCGCATGCATTGGGCTCCTCCTTGGCGCATGCGTTAATCCGCATGAGGAGACGCCAATGCTCCTGGCGCCTAGGTGCAATGGATGGTGTATGCGTCAATTCATCTGATGCATACACCCCTTGTATTTTTTTATTTAATTTTTAAAATTTTTAAATTTTTAAATTTTGTTTATTTAATAAATAAAAAATAATAATGGAAAAAAATAAATTTATTGATGATGTAATAATTGGTTACATTGGACTGACAATGAACTAATGACCGATCCGATTATAACGTCCTCCTGTTCCACATTCAGGTGCGTTAGTTTGTCTCTGAGGTCTCCCACGATTTTCTTGAGGTGTTTGAGGTCTTTGTGTGCTGACCTGATCGAGCGATGACTGATGGGAAGGTCCGATGGAAGTTCCATCGATATTTGACAGATGTGTCATCATTTGTTCCTAATATTCAGAGGGGCTCTGGCAAACGATGCTTCCGTAATGGAGTTCAGTGCCCATATCATCGTAGTTAGGTCGTTGGGATTGGGTGAATTGGGGACAGTATAGTTGTCCAAATTGCGCCATTGAGTCGTTTTGGAAACGAAGCAACGATTCCTGGGGCGTATAGTTGAGTGTTATGTTGATGGGATATTTGAGTGATCATTGGTGGGGGACTACGATGAAGTGATCCATATGAATCATCTGAGCTATAGACGATTGTGGTTGCGGGGTTTGATTCTTGGTATTGTGTTTGGGTGGGTGATATGAATGGATTGCGACGTTGGATGATTGGTTGTTGGGTGGATGCCATGAATGAGTTGCGAGGTTGGGTGTTTGGTTGTTGTGTGTATGTGGTAGGTTGATGTTGTGTGGTTGGTTGTTGGGTTTGGGTGAGTTCACATTGGTGTTGGGTGGGGAATTGTTGTGGGGCGTACGATGACGAAGCAAGTTGGCGTGGATTCATCAAATACCGCGACTCAGATACAAATTGTTGAGTTGTTACCGACCTAAACCATGACATATATTGTTGAGTCAATCTTGCACCATGGATGACTGGTTCGTTTAAGATGTGTTGTCGTCGATTCCTTCATAGACGACACATCTCTTTTGCAAAGTCTCTCCAATCAGAATAATCCTATTGTGCATCAATCCTTTTTTGATGTCAATTCCCCAAACACGTGAGAGATTCTAGAATCTGTTGTAGCATGCTGAACTACAGTTTGACCCAGTCACTCTCGTGCATTTCCACCGTAGTGAATCGGATAATCAGTGTCTTCGCTGTCCAAACCGCAACATCGTCATAGTTCACATCATGATCCAGACCCAGATATGGCCTCCAGGTAAACTGTAAAACAATACGAAACGATCAGATGGAAAATAATTTGATAAGTATTTTTAAATTAAAATATAGTTGTGTAGGATTATTACATCTTCATGTCCAATGTGATCCAATAGATTGCGATAGACTACAATAACGTGTTTCAGACACCTATTGTAGTTCATCCCCCTTACTGACCACCTTAGATAAAAAAAAGTAAAAAATATTATTTATTTTAATTATAATGTAAAATATAATTAGCTAAATGGTAAATTGTAAAGTGTTAGACTTACTTGGTTGCAAACGGGAACACGAATGGACGCCCATTTATCGGGGCGAGCGACGACATTCTTGACCAACCCCAAGCTTGAAGCAAATGCGCACATGAAAAAAAAGTACATGTATTCTTTTTTGTAGTTTTACACATTGCACTATATAGATGGGCCAACATAGCTGAACCCTAACTATAAGTGTTTACCTTATTAATGTTGCATAATAAAGGTAAATACATTATATTTACAGAATTACTTGTACTTTCTGGAAACAAAAAATTACCAAATAAAATCATAATATAACACCGAGCTTTTATTATTTTCTCGTACTTGGTTGAATCTTCGGACAATACTATACTGACATAATATTGTTTAAGGTATTTTAAATTTATACCTTGCCCCCTTGCTTGACCGGATGTCTCTCCCTCAGTTTCGTCGTCTAACAAAGGGGCACCTAATAATTCATTGCAGATATTGTTGTCTTGGTTAACTCTACCATTCACGACCTTTCCATTTATACGGAGACCCAACAACATGTACACGTCCTCAAGTGTGACGATACACTCATGAATCGGAAGGTGAAATGTGTGAGTCTCGGGTCTCCACCTCTCCAACAAAGCAAGAATGAACTTGTAGTCCACCGAGTATGAAACAATGTTAAGTAGATTTCCAAATCCACATCCTCTAATATATGGTTCTATTAAAGGATCGTGGGGTACATATTCATGTACACAACATCTAAAACGCTTCGGATCCTAATAACAAAAAAATAAGAAATGCAATAAGAAGAAGAAATACATAATCAACAAAGACAACTCTTTAAGAAGTAAGAAAAACATAGATAACAAAGGTATAAGACTAAAAACGGAATAAGTAAAAAGAGAGAGATAACATACAAATGTCGATATATTCTCGAGTGTGCCTCTGTGTTCATCACCCATAGTCAATAAAGCCATGATTTGATGTTGCAGAGCTTGAGTGTGGTAGAAAAATAGTGTGACAAAGAAGAATATAGATGAGTATTAATGAAGATGATTTGATATTGTTGATATGAAAGACTATTTATAGATGAATGCGTGAGTAGGTTTGTAAACTAAGAAGAATGTGATTGGTTGCATGCAATGGCAAAAGAAGACAATGGAATGACAAAATGCAGAAACCACATGTGAAGAATCCTTTGTCCTAGGTGCATGTGAAGAATCCACATGCAAAGGAAGAGGCGCCCTTCCTCTTGGCGTCTGCATGTGATTCTTCACATGCAAGGAAGAGGCGCCCTTCCTCTTGGCGCCTTAGTGTAGGGCAATGGGAAGGGGCACCCTTCCTAGTGGGGCCTATGTTCAGTTGATGTGAAGGGACGTCCTTCCTCTTGGCGCCCAAGTTGCTTTATGGCGCCTAGAGAATGAGCGCCTGTTAGGGAATCTTAGGGCTCAGGGATTCCTTTCAAGGATTCCTTGCTTCAGAGATTCCTGGATTCCCTGGGCGCATGTGCGTTCTTATCACTCTTGTCACTGCATGTGGATTCTTTTTACTACATGCATGGTCAAGTTTGTACAAACAAACCAAGTGATCAATGCAACGTTATTTATGCTACGCAGATGAACAACTTAGAAATGCATTCAATTCCAGTAAAGAAACTTACATTTTTAATATTTGAACAAAATGTCTTCCACACAACATTACATGATCAATGCCCATGTAGAAGGTGAAATATTTGATCATCAGTTGTTCGGTTTTTGTTTTCAAAACACAGAGGTAATTCAGTTTACAATAAATCGACGATCAAATTTTTCACATCTGAAACAAAGAATAGAAAAGAAATTGCAGTGCATTAATGTTGGCCAAATCATCTATAAAAATCCGGCTTGGTTTGCAGAAAACCAGGTAAACTTTTATCAGAAGAAGATTCGAGATGATGAAGATGTTCAACATATGTTTGTCAGTCACGAACAATCCGGTTACAATGATATAGAGTTGTATATATTACCATATCAACAACATGTGTCTTAGTTCATTGATCAGTCACAAGTGTTTTGTGAGACTGATGACGAACAAGCTGAGGTGAATGTTCCAGATGACGAAGAAGAAGAAGCCGAGATCATGGTTGATTCAATGGTGAACGCTGATGAGGAAGAGGAGCCAATACCAGCAAGTCATGTATACTGCCCACCCTAACACATAACAAGGTTGAATTTGGGTTCAGATGAACCTTCAGCAGATGTATGGTACAATCCCTACGTGCAGATGCAAGGATCTTTGAAACAAGGAGACATATTTCGCACAAAAGAGGAATGTGTAAAAGCAATTAAGAAATTCCACATGCAACTATCGGCTGATTTTAGAGTTGAAAGAACTGACGCATTGAGGTATAAAGTTTATTGTCCAAATGAGCACTGCCTTTTTAGGTTGTCAGCTTCGTACCGGAAGAGGAGTGAGCCTTGGGAGATTGGATCAATGGGTCCAGATCACACATGCATGCTGACAAACCCAATGCAGGATCATCGTAAATTAAGCTCTTAGCTAATATGTGATGAAATATTGTCTGTCATTGGCGACAATCCGTCTTTAAGGTGAGTACAACAATCTCGCATATTAGGGCAGAGTACGAGTACACTCTGTCATATAGAAAGACATGGATAACTAGGACAAAGGCTGTTGAAAAAGTGTTTGACAATTGGGAGGAGTCTTACGAACAACTTCCAAAATACCTGTTGGCTCTAAAACAATATGCTCCCGGGACTATTGTCAAGTTGGAAACATTGCCCGCGTATACACCAGATGGTACGTGTGCTGTTGGAAATGGAATATTTCACCGTCTCTTCTGGGCGTATCAACCATGCATCATAGGTTTTTCTTTCTGTAAACCAATTATACAAATTGATGATGCATGGTTGTTCAGAAAATACAAAGGAACGTTACTGATGGCAGTGACATAAGATGGGAACAACAATATTTTTCCAATCGCCTTTGCACTAGTTGAAGGGGAGACTGCTGGGGGATGAAGTTTTTTCCTAAGAAATCTCCGATTTCACGTTGCACCTCAGCTTAACTTATGCTTGATCTTCGACATACACCTTTCAATCATCAATGCATATAATAACATTGCTAACGGCTGACAAAATCCTCCTTCGACGCATGTGTTCTGTATTAGACATATTGCTCAGAACTTCATGCGGGAAATCAAAGATAAGACGTTGCGGAAGAAGGTCGTCAATGCAGGTTACGCATTATCAGAACCTTCTTTCAAACACTACCGCGAGGAAATAAGATTGTCAAACGAAGATGTAGTACAGTGGATCGATAGTATTCCATTGGAGAAGTGGACTAGGGCATACGACAATGGTCAGCGTTAGGGCCACATGACAACAAATATTATGGAATCAATGAACTATGTCTTCAAAGGAATCCGTAACCTACCTATAACTGGTTTGGTGCAGGCAACATATTTCAGGCTAGGGGCGCTGTTTGAAACCAGACGCTCAAAATGGAGTTCAATGTTGCAATCTGGGCAGTTGTTCAGTGATGCTTCAATGAAATTCATCATACATGAAACTTCCAAAGCAAACACACACGTGGTTACGGTCTTTGACCAAACTAAAGGTTGGTATAGTGTTGTCGAGTCCATGGATCACAATGAGGGCATGCCGATGGGACAATACAGAGTCGAACTAGATAGAGGTTGGTGCAACTACAAAAAGTTCCAAGCCTTTCGTATCCCCTGCTCCCATGTAATTGCGGCATGCTCAAAGACTCGAAGAGATCCATCCTACTTGCTATCTGAATTTTACAAAGTCGTCAGTCTTTCAAATGTTTATAAGATTAGTTTTTCTATAGTGGCAAAAGAGGATTATTGGCCAGAATATCAAGGGGACATCGCCCGACACAACAAAGTTATGCGAAGGAAGAAAAAGGGTCGCCCAAACAGCACCCGGATTCGAACCGAAATGAACACGGCGAACAAAATGGTTAGACTATGTAGTTCATGCCGTTAACCAGGTCACAATCGTGATAATTGTCCTAGTGTTGGGACGAGCACAATCAGATAAATTTACATGTACCTCTATTGAAATATATGAAAAACTAAATTTATTTCATAGTAAACGTCTGTGACGAAAGTACCATTACATAAATAGTAACACAAATAATTATAACAAATACAATACAAGAACTATGCGATTACAACCATCAAAACAATTTTGAACATGTAATGCATCATCCTACGAGCGTCTTCGTCGGTCTTAATATCCCCCTATTCACGCACTTCTCCGTTTTGGTTGAACGTGGACACAAACCATTGTATTCTTCTAATCCTTTCACCCTCACCAATTTCTGCCTTTAACCAACTGTACAACGTCCGATTAAGACGTTCAAACGTATCTGTGTTACGAAGTCGAATCTGTATCAGAGCCGCAACAACGAAAAATATTACATCAACATTTCATTTCTGAATGTATGTAGACATTGTTGAAACAGAGAAAATTGAAGGTGGTGGTGGTTGAACTAGACAAATTATGGTATTAAGAGATGAGTTTGAGTGAAAAATATTGCATCCAAGGCGTGATATTTAAAGAGACGGAACATCAATTATACATAACATGCAAGCGCCCGAGGGATTGACGCCCACATGAAAGAACATGCATGCGCCAGATAAAATAACGCCCATACCACAAAAAGCACCTAGGCGCCAGGAGCATTGACGCCTCCTCATGAGGGCCAATGTATGCACCAATAGCATTGATGCCTCCTCATGAGGAGCCCAATGCATGCGCCAATGCTATTGGCGCCCCCTCTTAATGCATTAGGGGTGCGTCAATTCATCTAGCGCATCCTCTTCAAAACCTGATTATTTATATTTTTTTGAATTATTGATTATTTTCGATTTTTTTTTGAAATACATGATTATTTTACAAAAAAATTCATTATTTTATCATCCTCGTAAAAAAACTAAAACTTTTCTAATAATTTAGAAATGCATCTGAATATATTTTAAATACATTAAATTTATAAGTAAATGAAATCACACTACATCACGTAAATGAATCACAATGTCAAATGAAATCATACTACATTGTCAAATGAAATCACACTACATCACATAAATGAATCACAATGTCGCTTTTTGATTTAGAAGTATATTCTGAAAACAGTTCAACATGATCTCAAACATCTATTTGGTAACAGTTCTACATCACATAATAAAATCGCAAATCGAATCAAACAAAATTGAAAATTATAAAAAGTCGCATTTGATTTGGATGTGTTTGACCTATTTTTTAACAAAATTGTGCGGTTCGATTTGAGGTTTGTATTTTGCAATCCAAATTTCATTTAACCCACATCCAATCCAAACATAAACTTATTACGCATTAACATTACGATTGCGGATAATTTTCTCTTTCTAACACTTAGGGTTTCAGTTCAGACATCTCAAATCTCTCATACTAGTATCGTACGTTCTTTGTCATGTACATCTCGTTCCTTCTTTTCTAATCTCCATTTTTTTATATTTTTTCTTTTTAATCTTCTCATTTTTATGCTATTGTTATTTTTTTCAATTTTGTTTTTATCGCACATCTTCTTCTTTAATCTCTCATCTTTTATATTCTTTTTTTTCATCCTCACTAATCTGCCACCTCCTCTATTTTTTTTGTTTGATTATAATGTTTTAGATATTGTTTTACGCTATTATTTTATGTTTCTTATTTCAATTTTGTTTAATTTATTTTTTATATATTAAATGAGAAGTTGTCTAAATATGACGCGTTTCAAACTTTTAGAGTTATTTTCATAAATTTTAAATTTTTTGAATCAAATTTAAAATATGAAAAATAGGGACCAATTTATAATTTGTGAAAATTTAAAGGGACTAAAAATTATTAAAAATTTATTTATAATTTTTAAATTTTTTTGAAGGTGAATATGAAGTTTTCATAAATTAGAAGACTAGCAAAATTTAAAAAATTAATAATAAACAATTTGACATTCACATTATATAGAATGATGAAATAATTTCAAATTCTTTATATTTTGATGTCATTTGAAATTCTTTAAATTTAACTTGAATAAAATACTTTATAAATTTACATGATTTTAACAACTCCATATTTTTTTATCTAAAGAATAAATTTTAATGAAATCATTTTAAATTTATTTAAAAAATAATTTTTCTTCATTAAAATACTTCATCCAAATATAATCTGAATGTTAAAAATGAATGAAAAAGATAATTAAAAAAAAGAAAAATGGCTAAGAGAAGTTTTGAAGAGCATAAAATAGTTAGTGAAAAGGTAGTTTAGTGAATTAGGCAAACGATTTTTTTACAAAAATAACCCAATTTTTCAAGGAAATTTCCAAAATATCCCTAGTTTTAAAAAAATTCCCAAAATACCCCACTTTTAGGAGGAGTCGCCAATTGAATTGGAGACTCCTCTTAAAACTTGAATGGAGGCGCCAATTGGATTGGCTAGGGCAGGTGCCCTAGCCAATCCAATTGGCGCCTATGTGTAGGTTTTAAGAGGAGTCGCCAATTCAATTGGAGACTCCTCCTAAAATGTATTTTTTTTTTGTGTTTTATGGTATAAGTGAAAGATAAATTTGATATAAGACGACTTGATATTAATAAAGTTTGGAGTTTACACAAAGAAACCTAATGGTGATGACCGGGATTACCTAACCGACCTCCGGTCCCACATCCTCTAGCTACCTTAACCCTTGACCCTAACCCACGTTGACGATTCTGCACCGGTGTTTGATCATCTGAGGGGCCAGGAGCATCACTACCAACTACAGGAGAAGGTACGTTGAGATATTCAGACAAGTCGACATAGTCTTCAGTATGCATCGATGGTGTACCGCCGTAGCTGAGCTCATGACCCATGCCAGAGAAGTTGGGATGTGGTTGACTCATGGATGGGCGACCAGGACGGTTGAAGGGAGACATGGGTGTGAATGATGCGTCGAGGAAAGGTTGAAAAGGTTGTTTGGGTGTTTGGTAGAGATAGGGTTGTGGGATGTTTTATTTTTGTGATGTTTGGGCTTCTTGGCTACGATAGGAGGAGGGGCGGTTGGTGTTTTGGCTAATGCGACTTTGGTAGGGTGATGGGGTGGGTGCGAAGCGATGTTGGGTCTCAGGTTGATGGTCAATTTGTTGGTGGTGGTATGGGGTATGCTCTTGGTATTGGGGTTGGGTGAATGACATGTTTTGGTTGTATGTTTGTGTGTTTGTGGAACAGAAAGTTTGACGGATAGGGGGTTATGAGTAACCGGGCTGAGAATGTTGTTGGGGGTTAGATGTTGATCCTTCTTGTGTGTAAGTTGCCTGGCGTGGGTCGTATAGGTACATATCTTCGGCGATGAACTGAAAACCAACCGATCTGTACCAAGCCATATTAGTACGACTTGGTTTTACCTTAGTTGGCATGACTGCGCCAGTTAACACATGGTCATGACGGTGCTTCCATTTGCGACACTCCGATCTTGCGAAGCTTTGCCATGTATTGAAGTTCCATTGGTTGTTAACTTTACGCAGATGCCATTCTCCTAGGCTAGCTGGGGGATTTAGGATATTCTGGAGCATAGCGAACTGCAGCTTCACACGATCGCTGTTGTGCATCTCCATAGTTGTGAACCGTATTATCGGTGTGCATGCAGTCCATACGGCTGCGTCTTCAGCGTTGACCTCATGGTCATGATCCAAATTAAGGTATGGACACCAAATGAACTGAAATGTGAAAGAAGATAGGATTATAATCAATGTAGAAAAAGTTAACAAAATATAACAAAATAATTAAGTTATTTTGCTTACGTCTGTCGGTCGAAGGTGATCCAACAGGTTGCGATACTGAGTAATACAATGTCTCGGACATCTGTTGTAACTCATACCACGTGCTGACCATCTAGACCAAAAAGTCAAAAACATTTAGTTTGAGGTAATAAACTTTAAAGAAGTAAGTAAAGATATAGCAATTTAAACAACTTACTTTTGTGCATACGGAAACGTGAAAGGGTTGTTATTGACCGGTGCTAGAGACGGTAGTCTTGACCAACCCCATGCTTGTAGCAAAACAGCACATCCAAAAAATATAGATGTGTCTTTGTGTGTGTTTTTGCACAAGGAGCTATAGAGATTGGCTAGACAAGCAGATCCCCAACTGTAACTTCCTATTCTATCTACATGTCTAAGTAGAGGTATGTACATAATATACATGCTAGAACCACTACCTTCGGGAAATAAAAACGACCCAATTAACAACATAATGTAACACCTAGTTTTTATTATTCGAGCATCTTCGGTAGAATGCTCATCTAAGTATAAACTATTATAGTATGACTTAAGGCGTGAGAGTAGTATACCTTGACCTCTAGCATTATCATCTAACAAATCAGTGTCTAAGAGCTCCATGCAAATTGAATTTGCATAGTTGGTCTTACCATTAACAACCTTACCTTCAATGGGTAGTCCTAAAAGCATGTAGACGTCTTATAACGTCACGGTACACTCACCGGTTGGGAACCAAAATGTGCGCATCTCTGGTCTCCATCTTTCGCATAAGGCTAGAATGAATTTGTTATCTATGGACCAAGACAAAATATTGCTAATATGACCAAAACCGGCGAGTTCAACATAAGGTTGAATCATCGGGTCCATATGGAATATTTCGTGGACCCGAGTTCGGAACCTTGATACATCCTATAAAAGAAAGAATAAAAAACTTGACTAAGTTGGTATGTTAAAATAAAAGGGGGTTGGTGAAGATGAAAGATAAAAAGTTAACAAAAGAAAAAACTTACATATGTTGCGATGTTTGCAACCGTTCCTCTATGTGCTTCGCCCATTGTGAGGATAAACATTTTGTCGGGGGGTTGGTGTAGATGAAATTACAAGAAGTTGTTGCAGATGAAATTGTAGAAGAAGTGTTGTAGAAGAAGTAGTGAGAGTGATGGTGTGGAAGAAGTGTTGATGGAATGGATATATTTATAGGCAAATGGATGGGAGCATGAAAAGTTGTGCTTGCATGGTGTCTCCATTTGAATTGGCGACCATGTACAACCTTTAAGAGGGGTCACCATTCAAATTGGCGCCTCCATAGGGATATGCATGCAAGACCTAGGTCTGATTGCTTGGTTTCGAGGTCTGAATGCATGATGTCTCCACTTGAATTGGCGCCCATGTGCAAGGAATAAGTGGAGGCGCCAATCCATTTGGAGTGTGTGTCTGCATGTCTGACACGTGGCTGTATTGTCTCCTGTATGCTGAACAAGTCACTTCTTGATAGCTTGCATGGTTGACACATCATTTCGGAGTATCTTGCATGTCTGACACGTCATTTCGGAGTAGCTTGCATGTGCGACACATCACTCCGAACTAGCTAGCATGTGAGACACTTCAGTCATCTATTTAAGTGTCTTACTATCAACATCCAAGACACTTCATTCACATTCATCTGCAGTAAGAAAATAGTTTTCATCTGCACAATGTCATCTTCATCATTATACAGTGTCAACGTTCACTGCAACGGTGAAACATACGAGTCTGAGCTACATGGTTTTTGTTTTCGAAACACTGATACCATTAGAATCACGATCAAGAGAAATGCAACCTTCTTGCATTTGAAAAAAAGAATACAATCCTTTATAGGATCGGGTATTGTGTCAAAGATCACATATCAAAATCCAATATTTTTTGAGAATGGTCAATGCAAGTATTTCCCCCTTAAGGTACGAGACGATGAAGATGTTAAATACATGTTTGTTAGTCATGAACATCCAGGCTGCAACTGTATTGAGTTGTACATTACTCTTCAACCAAGTATATCATCTCAACAGTCTCAACTAACCAGTCAGGATGAATCTGGTGAAGATGATCGACAATGGTTAGATGACGTCAACCCAGAAGCAGAGGCAGAAGTGGATGTCTTTGATGAAGAAGAAGAGGAGACCGGGATACAGGTTGATCACATGATGAACAACGACGATGAAGATGATGATCAACCACCACCAATACCTCCTAGTCATGTCTACAATCCGCCTCAACATATGACAAATATGGATCTTCACGACGATGAAACATCCAACAGTGTTTTCTATAATCCGTATCCGAGATCAGAAGGCGAACTAAAGGTGGGAGACATGTTTCGTACCAAAGAAGAATGTGTTCTGGCAATCAAAAAATTCCACATGAACAACTCTGCTGACTTTACAGTGAAACACACTGATTCTAGAAGGTATGTTATCGAATGTCGTAACATGCTTTGTAAGTTTCGTTTGGCTACGTCTTACAAGAAGAAAAACGAATCTTGGGAGATCGCTTCAATAGACCCACCACACAGTTGCATTGCAACTAACATTGAACAAGATCACCGTAAACTAAGCGCATCTTTGATATGTCAAGACATTCTGCCGTTGGTTAATAAAGACCCATCAGTGAAGGTGAGTATAATTATATCCCATATCAGAACAACATATAATTATAATCCATCTTACAAGAAAGCCTGGATTGCAAGGACAAAGGCTGTTGAACAAGTTTTCGGAAACTAGGAGGATTCATACAAGGAATTGCCACGGTTTTTATGGGCACTAAAAACATATGTCCCAGGAACTGTGGCAATTATGGAGACAGTGCCAGCGATGATGCCAGACGGAACCTGTGCTACAGGTAATAGAATATTTCACCGTCTCTTTTAGGCATTTGACCCGTGCATCAAAGGTTTCGCATTCTGCAAACCTATTATTCAAATTGATGGCACTTGGTTATACGGAAAATACAAGGGTACTTTGCTCATGGAGGTTGCACAAGACGGCAATAACAATGTCTTTCCCATTGCCTTTGCTCTTGTTGAAGGTGAAACGGCTGGTGGATGGGGTTTCTTTCTTCAACATCTCAGAACGCATGTGGCTCCACAAGCCAATCTCTGTTTGATTTTTGATAGACATGCTGCCATTGAGAGTGCCTACAACAACCATGACAACGGATGGCATGATCCTCCTTCTACACATGTCTATTGTATCAGACACATTGCACAAAACTTCATGCATGCTATAAAAGATAAAAATCTTTGCAAGAAGGTGGTGAATGCTGGGTATGCTTTAACTCAACCGTCATTTCAATATTATCGTGACGAAATTAGACTGTCTAATGAAGACGCAGGGAGATGGATAAATAACATACCAGTAGAGTAGTGGACAAGGACATTTGACAGAGGTTGTCGATGGGGCCACATGACAACAAACATTGTGGAATGCATGAACGGGGTATTCAAAGGAATTCGAAATCTGCCGATAACCTCCTTGGTAAGATCAACCTATTATAGGTTGGCTTCTATGTTCGCAACCAGAGGTGAAAGATGGAGTGCAGTGTTAATGTTCGGGCAAGTATTCAGTGAGTGTTGCATGAAGGTCATGAAAGAGGAGAGCATCAAAGCTAGCACACACGCTGTAACTGTCTTTGACCGTCATAGACAAAATTTCAGCGTCTAGGAAACAATGGGCCATAACGAGGGGAGACCAAATTTAGCCTACGCTGTTAGACTAAATAGAAGTTAGTGCGATTGTGGAAAATTCCAGGCCTTCCGCATACCTTGCTCCCATGTCATAGCAGCATGCGCTTATACTCGTCAAGACGCTTACAACCATTTATCTGATGTGTACAAGGCCAACACCATCATGAATGTATATACTCAAAGCTTCTCAGTACTACCAATGGAGGATTACTGACATCCATATGAAGGTGATATTGTTTGGCACAATGACGAGATGCGTAGAAAGAAGAAAGGAAGGCCAAACAACACACGTATCAGAATAGAGATGGATTCCACAGATAAAATAATAAGATTATGTAGTATCTGTCGTCAACCAGGACATAACAAGAACAACTGTCCCAATCGAGGAGCATCATCTAGGTCTTAAGCTTTTTGTAACATTGTATTTCTGTAACATTCAATCATTATATATCATTAAGTTCTTGTTACAACGAGGTTCACAACAAACATCAGTACAAAACATCTGAAAACATTAATATTTCTAACTGATTACAACAATCAAATTGATGTCGTCTCGACCGAACATCATTTCCCTGGCATCCTTATCAGTCTTCATTCGCACCCAACCAAAGATACTGTCAAGTCTCTCAATACTTCTGATTTTTTTCCTACTAGTATTTTCCCATCTAACCAACGAACTAGCTCCCTCTTTAGTTGATCGAACGTGGTGATGTTCCAAAACAGCATCAGCATTTGAGGTTTGTCTCTCGCATAAATCACCTTTCCGTATCGGCGACGAACACCAAACATGATAGCCAAATGATTATATGAGATGTGGAACAATTAGTCACACAACGCATCTATTTGTAAGACAAAAAATGCATTTTAGGAGGAGTCTCCAATTGAATTGGCGACTCCTCTTAAAACCTACACATAGGCGCTAATTGGATTGGCTAGGGCACCTGCCCTAGCCAATCCATTTGGCGCTTCCATTCAAGTTTTAAGAGGAGTCGCCAATTCAATTGGAGACTCCTCCTAAAAGTGGGGTATTTTGGGATTTTTTTTGAAACCAGGGATATTTTGGGAATTTCCTTAAAAAAGTGGGTTATTTTTGTAAAAAAACCTAGGCAAACTAGTAATGTATGGGCCTAAGGCAAAGAACCAATGACAATATTATTTAAAGATGGTCTCCGAATCAGGGAAATTATCCGTCATTAAAGTGAACAAATTTTCGATAGTTAGGGATCTCAGAATGAAGTGGGATATGATTTTTTTTAGCCTAGATGAAGAAATTACATAAAGTTTTTTGAGTCAGATGAAGGAATTACATTTATCTACTATTGCAAAAGCCAAACACGACCTTCTATATTCGAAGGAAAATTTTAAATTTTCGAAAGAGAATCATACATGTCAAAGGAAGAAGTGGTTTTTCAATGTTGCATAAGTTCAATTTAATAACTTCGAATTTGTAGTATTTACCATAAAGTTTTCAAATTTGGGTGTTGAAATCAAAAATGGGCATCCACATTTTTAAATTTGATTATGTAATTACTTTTATTTCAAACTGTCGACTCTAACATGAAAAATATATTTTACTCGTCATATTATAAGAATCAACTCCAAATACATTCATGGAAAAAAATGTTAAAACATTAAAATCCTTGAATTTCTAAATAGAGGGACCAAAATGAAAGGTAAAATAATAGATGTTCTAAAAGTGTTGTCAAGCCAAGAACAAAAAGCCTAGTTTGTTTTGGTGTTATGCATCTTTGCTAATTGCTAAATAGATGGATTCAAACAGTGTCATTTAAGTACACAAAATAGAATATTAAAGTAGGGGCCAGTTTTTTAAAGAAAGTAAAATCAAAGAAACTTGAGAAAGTAGGGGCCATTATATGGAAATCACAATTATATTGCATACCGTAGGGAACATGCCAAATTATATTGTAAAGGTTTGTTTATATAGATTTTATTTAAAAGATAACTAAAATGAATTCACCAAAATACCCCCCCAAAAAATATAATATGTACTAAATTCACCTCTTCTTTTTTTATTCTTCCTTTTCAAAACACATTTCACCACATTCAAATATTCCAATATGACACTTTTTTTAAAATAAAAATTAAGTAACTCTTTTTAAAAAAAAATAAAAATTAAGTAATATTTAACCACGGTAAGAGTTTTCAACTGTGAGGAAATGTCTCTCTCATATACACGTTTCGAATCCAAACATAAATAGTTTAGTTTAGTTTTTCAATCAATTTTAAGACACTTTTACATTGAAATATCATTTTGAAAATATATCTTGAAAATTTGTGCGTTGAAGATCAATGTTAAGTTTCAAGCATATATCATTTATTTGATAAAGTGAAACTTGACATTAATCTTCAACCGGAATCTTTCTATATACTATTTTAATATCTTCAAATCCTAACCCTTCATGGTCATGATACAACAATGCAATAAGAATGAAAGATGAAGTTTGGAGACGAAATGAGTTAGGGTTAGTGAAAAGGTGAATGAAGATGTTAAGCCTATTAATAAAAAAAAACTTGTGGACCATTCTCTATCGTTGGTATATATAATTGTGGTGATATATGTTACTTTATCACCATGATCTTTTTGAGTAACCGTGGTGAAAAATATTCATTTTTAATTGAAAATAACAAGTTGAAACTCTTCATAACAGAATAACACCCTAAGCGAAAACCCTTAAGAACATAACGACTCCCTAGCGAAAACTCATCTTCACTAAATTCATTTATTCTCTAATCTCCATCATATTCGATACGAATCAAGGAAATGATATTTGAAACGCACAAGAAGGGATCACGAAATTCATCCTTGACTCTCTTTCTTCACCTTATGGTACATGAAACATTATACTATTTATATTGAATGTTGTTGTGTTGTTGTTGTTGTTTAATGTTATATGTTGTTGTGATTGAGTGAGATTGAACTTTTTTTTTGAATTATTGGGAATCACTACTACAAATATTAATTGTATGACAAAACTTTCACCTCATGCGACAAAAAACCGAGGTAAAATTCCATGACACGCTATGTTATTTTTTTCGAGAAATTGTCATCTATTCCCTCGGTTTAAGAAGAAACAGAGGGATAAACTAACTCATGGTACAAGCTTCGAGTCCCAACAACTACAACTTTTTTTATAGTTAAAAGTGACACCTTTCTTTTTATTTAAGATTTCATTTTATTATTAAATATTTTATTCCTATGGTTTCTCAAATAAGTGAAAGAGATAGCAAATGACAGTGGAAGACTCCACTGAGGAACATGCAGCAAGGAAAAACATTGAACTTACTAGGGAATAAACCCTGAGTAAATAGTCAAAAAATAATTACTACGAACTCAAAGTTGAAGGAAATAAACAGGAACTGGACATACTACCAACTCAAAGACGAAGGCAGTGACATGATTTGAATTGATCACAGACTTCCCATAACTTCTGGTCTTCAACCTAGATCGAGTCTCAGTTTCTTCTTTAACCAAGTTTTCCACCTAGAAAGGGTAACAAACTTCCCATGAATTCCGGTCTTCAACCTAGAACGAGTCTTTGTTTCTTCTTTAACCAAGTTTTCCACCTAGGAAGGGTAACAAACTTCCCATGACTTCCGATCTTCAACCTGTAACGGGTCTCAGTTTTTTCTTTTTCTTTAACAAATTCTTCCACCTAGAAAGGGTAACAAACTTCCCATAACTTCCGGTCTTCAACCTGGAGCAGGTCTCAGTTTCTTCTTTAACCAAGTCTTCCACCTTGAAAGAGTAACAAACTTCCCATGACTTCTGGTCTTCAACCCAGGACCGGTCTCAGTTTGCTGAAGATTAAAGTTTTAACTCTGTTCGGGGATCGCAATAGGATTCTCAAATAAATAGACAACTACCTGTTAGAAAACGAGCCTGTGTTAACTTTGATCGTTAAGTCATAACAAGCTTCTCTGTCAGGGATTGAATGAAGAGATTGCCACTTGGTGCGGAGATAAGGATTGATATTTCAGGAACAAACAAGCTCCTCAGATAAAAAGACTATCATTTTCCGTTGAGATAAAGATTAATATTTCAGGAACAAACAAGCTTCCCAAATAAAGAGACTGCCACTTGCCGTTTGAGCAAAATCTCAAGGAGAATTCCAAAACGATACTTGTTGGGGAGTTAGATTCTTCATTCATCAAACAAGTCTTATCTGCTGAGGGAAATAAGATCCAAAATGTGTAAGATACATTTTTATCTCCATTTATGTTTCCAGTCTGAAGAAGTCTAAAAAATGTTGCAGGGAACCGAAGTTCAATCCAGGCACGAACTGGAGAGAAACGCTCAAACAAGACTCTACCCGACGAGGAATGAATTCGACTGGGGATTTGTTCCATCCAGGCAAATGAGTTAGGAAGGTAAACTGAAATATAGTTCTTCCCATGAGGCACAAACTCGAGGAGTAAATAAAAGATAAAATCTCTTTTAGTGGAAAATACAACCAGGAAAATAGATTACAAACACCAAGGACATGCGAATGAGCACGAATCTGCCTTCGGCCGTGCATGGTAATGATTTATGAAATGCCAAAAAATGCATGCAATGTTATGCTTATACTGACAAAGCACACACTGAATAAACTGGGAGACCAAAGTAATCAACAAACTGGATACTCGGCCATATCTCAACTAGACGAAGACTTTGCCATAAAGCCTGTCTTCTGCCACATCTTCCAGGACAAAAGATCCTTCGCTGGGGAAAAAAGATCCGCTGGGGAAACTTGAAACAAAAATCTTCAGATGTCAAAGCTCTCTAATTGCATAGAAACTTTTGATGGCTTTGTTATGGGAGAAGCCCCAAATAAATATTGCAACAACGAAACTGGCTGAAGGAAGACCACTATCTGACAAAAAATTCATTGGAGAAAGTAAGATTATCAAACCGAGGATATGCTGGGGAACCTAAATTCCACACTTTCAAGACTTGATCAATCTCAAACAACTGCCGGCGTTATTTTTAGTTTGTTCAGAAAGCAAAGGAAAACGTTTTGTAATTTTCAAAAGCATGTTTATTATTAAACCTTTGTTTCAAAAATTCTTATCGAAAATAAATGACATTTTGCAAAAGAAACAAATACATAAGAATTGAAATTAATTGACAAAAGTCAGGATTTTATTGATATAATGGTAGTCCACAAAAGGCGTGACTCCATGGATCATTATAAAGTTTGGAAAATGGTAGATGGAAAGATTATATTTAAATACAATGACCACTATTCTCCCTAATAACTTTGAATTCCTATAATTAAGCTTCTCTTGAGAGAGATTAAACTGAGATTTCCTGATCAATGATGTTGTTGCTTCAAGTGATCAAGCCTTGTCTGGTTTAGTTACTTGCCATAAAATCCCTAACTTTTTCCTTGATTTCCCTTTTGGGTGTTCAATCTATCAGGATGAATTATTTCTGTTTATGTCTCTAATTTTTGCCTGGATCTCCCTTTCGGGTTTTTAATCCACCGAGATGCTCATTTTTACCTAAGTCGCCCCTTCGAGTTTTTAACTTAGTGAGTTATTATTTTAATTATTTAGGTGAAGTATTTCTTGACTGCATCAACATTCACCAGACCGTGGAGTTCCTCACCATCCATAGTTTTAAGAACCAATGCATCTCCAGAGAAGGCTTTCTTGACAACATACAAACCTTCGTAATTTGGAGTCCACTTGCCTCCGGAATCATTATGGGGAGGTAAGATCTATTTGAGCACGAGGTCACCTTCTCTAAATTCACGAGGACGGACCTTCTTATCAAACATGTTCTGCATCCTATTTTGGTACACCTAATTATGACATAAGGTTATCATCCTTTTCTCTTCAATTAAATTCAACTGGTCATATCTGTTTTGACACCATTCATCTTCTATCAACTCGGCTTCCATCAAAACTCACATTGATGAGATCTATGAAGGTATGAAAAACACAAGAAACGAGGGTTTAAATTGCGTTTTATAGGCAAAAGTTTTTTCCAAAACAAGAACACCATAAACAAGTTAATAACAAAGAGATAAAACACAAGTATTTTTATATTGGTTCACTTAAAACTCAAAGCTACTCCAGTCCACCCGCCAATGTGATTTTGCCTTATACACAAGGACTTAATCCACTATAATCAACAAATTACAATAATCACAAAGAATAGCCTTCTTTATCTTCTCAAGGATCCAACTATACCCTAGTCTCCTTAAGGACTCACAAAGAACAATCTTCTTTGTCTTCTCAAGGATGACCTCCTCAAGGAATCAAACAAACAATTTGAATAATATTTTGTGTGTTACAAGTTGCTTATATACAAGCAGATTTTACACAAATGAATAACAAACACTTAAAGAAAAATTGTGTATAAACAAATGATAACTTTTCAAAAAGAAATAGACTTGTCAAAATATTGTGTCACCGACGTTTTCTTCAAGTCTCCAAGTCTCACTTATATAGCATAAGAAGGAGACCGTTGGAGGGAAAAAAGGGAAAAGCTCATAGAGCGACTATTCACTATTGGATGGGAAAGGAGTGATACTGCATACTGTCCTTCGCCTATAAAATCAGTGACAAGTGTGATGTATAATACTGTTCTTGCCCATGAAATCAGGTAGTGGAAAGGATGTTTGATTTGTACTATGTACTATTTGATCATGTTCCCATTTGATCTTATCTTCAAGTTCATTGGCTTCTTACGAAAGTTGATGAAGCATGAAATGAAGAAACATAAAGCTGGATTCAGAAACTTCAGAATCTTTGGTCTGAACCTTGACAACGTCAATTGTCTGGCTTAAGATCTTCAGTATCTTCAGTCAAAACCTTGATAACTTCAATCGTCTGGCTTGAGATCTTCAGAATCTTCAGCTACATAACACAACTTCCGAAGCTTGCCATTCTTCAGAAGTTTGGTGATCAGAGTCAGGTCTAGAAGCATGAACTGAGAGAAAATTGTAGAAGCAACATAATGTCTTCTTAAAAGCTTCTCATGAGTGAATCAACACATAAGTAGAAAGATCATTGCAGCAACAATATTGAACATCTTTCAGAACTTCTAATAGCTAGCACATAAGCGGATTTGAAACACATTATTCAGAAACTGATGACGTTGCACGTCATATATTCAGAATCACAACTGGTTGTTAAAGCTACACAATAACAAACCATTAGGGTACCAAAATTGTTCTTACACAAATACAACATTGTTATCATCAAAACTCAAGGTATAAATGCAGAACCAAATCTTGTTATAAGAATCTCAACTTCTATAGGGAGCACTACTTTTTTTTCATATACTAAGGAGAAAGGGGTTGCCCCTATTGAAGTACGGATAGATGTCTAGTATCCATGTAAATAAAAAGGAAGCATCTCATGCCAATCTTTGTAGGTTACAACCATCTTCTGCAATATTTTCTTGATATTATTATTCATTGCTTCAACAACCATGTTCATCTTGGGTCTGTAAGGTGAAGAATTGTGATGCTCAATCTTGAAGTTTCCACAGAGTTCTCTCATCATCTTGTTGTTCAATTTTGAACCATTGTCAGTGATGATCTTGCTTGGAATACCGTATCGGTAGATGATTTGATTCTTGATAAACCAGACCACCACTTGTCTAGTCACATTGGCGTATGATGCTTCTTCGACCCATTTGGTGAAGTAATCAATAGCCACCATAATGAAACGATGTATGTTTGAAGCTTTGGGCTCGATCATGCCAATCATGTCAATTCCCCACATAGAGAATGGCCACGGATACGAAATAACATTGAGTAGAGTTGGATGCAGATGCACCTTGTCCGCATAAATCTGACATTTATGACAATTCTTGACAAATTGACAGCAATCAGATTCCATTGTGAACCAATAGTAACCGACTCTAAGAATCCTTTTAGCCATAGAGTATACATTGGCATGAGTACCGAAGGATCCTTCATGAACTTCTTGCATTAACATGTCTGCTTTGTGTCTATCCATGCATCTTAGCAAGACCATGTCGTAATTTCTTTTGTATAACACATCTCCATTAAGAAAGAAGTTGTACGCCAATATTCTCAAGGTTTTCTTATCTTTATCAGATGCCCCAGCTGGGTATTCTTGGTTTTGGAGGAAACACTTGATATCATGATACCGTGGTTTATTGTCTACTTCTGCTTCTACTACAAACACATGAGAAAGTCTATCCAGATGGTTTATCCTGATTTGAGGTGCCTCATTGTGGAAATTTACCCGGTACAAGGAGGACAAGGTGGCCAAAGCATCTATCATTTGATTATCCTCTTGAGGTATGTGATGGAAATTGATTTTGTCGAAGAAAGGAAACAACCTCCTAGCCTGATCTTTGTATGGAATCAAACCCGATGACGAGTTTCCCATTCACCTTTGATCTAATTGATAACCAATGCTGATTCCCCAAAGACATCGAGGATCTTAATCTTGAGATCAATAGCTTCTTCAAGGCCCAAGATGCATGCCTCATACTCCGCCATATTATTTTTACATTCAAAACATATCTTTGCAGTAAAAGGAATATGAGAACCTCAAGGAGTGATTATAATTGCTCCGACTCCATAACCATATGCATTAGAAGCTCCATCAGATACCAACCCCATCGGGATCCAGGCTCTGTGTAACACCCCTTTTTCTACCCCAAAATACTTAACATATAATCAGAGTAAAAAAGCACGCATATAAACAAAAGGGAGTCACATCGATGTTTTCAAAAACTAAGAGCTTTCAAAAACCAACATCATTCATCATCAATATACAATACACCTGGTCATTTAAAATAAAACATTTCAATTATCATGAATATTCAAGCATATGCGTTCGCAGCGGAAAATAACGAATATCCATGCATTTCATCGAATGATCCATGTCCCATACCATGATCATCTCTTAATAATCTCTTCAATTAAACATGTTCACAATTAATAACATAAAACGTATCCAAATCAGATATGAATTCCATACTACCAATCTACCCAGTGTTACATGACCAGAGCATTGACTCACTACTTAGTCTCTAAACGAAGTACCGCAGCTCTCCAGCTAATCTCGAGTGAGCTACCGTCCACTTACTTTAGCGATACTACTCCTGAGTATCTCCACGATACCCATGTAAAGGTAACATTCAAACAAAAAGGGTGAGAATTCAAATCATTATGAAGAAGTATTAATCAAGCACAATGATTAAATCAACAATTAAAGGAATTCGTCACACTTTATATAACCATGTAAATAATATTAAACAACATTTATTTCACATGTTTCAAACACACATAAAAACTCAAGGAGTATAATATTCAAATCCAATAGTATATTCCCAAAAATACACATAACGACAATTATCACATAATCACATAATTTTCCAAGTTATGTATCCAAACATCACCAAATTCAATTACCATATCTCATACACACATCACAATCACAACAATGCAAACATTCAACTATCACATGACTCTAATGTAACTCAATGCAAGACATGTGACTCTATGCATGTGGTACCATAATGTGAACCCAATGTTTCACCGTTTTCCGATTCAATATCTAGAATCCAAGCCACCACGTCTATTTCCAATTAAGATCAACGTCTGCTACGCTTATTTCCAATTAAGGATCAACGTCTATTTACCACGCTTATTTCCAATTAAGGATCAACGTCTGCTACACCTATTTCCAATTAAGGATCAACGTCTATTTACCACGCCTATTTCCAATTAAGGATCAACGTCTGCTACACCTATTTCCAATTAAGGATCAACGTCTAATACCATGTGAACCCACAGTTTCACCGCTTCCACAATGAAGCCGACCATGCCATGAATGAATGTACAAATACCAATACATATGCAATTAAGATCATCTCTACCATCTTTACATTCCACATATCACCATAATTCAACTCTATGAATCATACACCAATGATACATATACACATTCTTAACAATATATCATTCATAATCCACCAATGGTACATATACACATTCATAACAATATATCATTCACAATCCACCAATGGTACATAAAGACATTCATAACAATATATCATTCACAATCCACCAATGATACATATACACATTCATAACAATATATCATTCACAAATCCACCAATGGTACATATACACATTCATAACAATATATCATCCACAAATATAGGCTAATTATCAAATACGCACACTTAGATTTCATTCCAAAACGAATACAGCATTTAAAATCTCAATTTTTCATTTTTTACAGCAAGTAACCGGTTAACACTCGGTGAGTAACCCGTTACTCAGTTTAACAGAATACAGATTTTTAAGCAAGTAACCGATTAACGCTCGGTGGGTAACCCGTTACTCAGTTTAACAGAATACATATTTTTAAGCAAGTAACCGGTTAACGCTCGGTGAGTAACCGGTTACTATAAAACAGCATGCAGAATTTTCGGCGTTTTTTTATCGTTGGAGGACTTCCGGACCTCCGATTTCGATTCCGTAAAAAGCTACACGTTCAGAAAATTATAACTCATACAATACTCTAAGTATATAACATTAATTTACAATTTTAACTCAATCAAATCACCACAAATCGAGAATATTCATCAATCTAATAATTTCCAACAATCATACAAAATTAGGGATTTTAACCTAAACATACATCTACCCATTGACCCGATCGTACTAACCCATAACAATAAGGATTCCCCCCTTACCTCTTCAATTTTCTGGAAACCCTAGCTCTTCTCTTTACTTTTCCTCTCCTCTTTCTCTATTGCCTTCAATGATCAAATGAATCCTAATTCTCACTCTCCTAACCTCTTACTATTTATATTAGTATTCTATTTGGGCTTAAGTCATTATACTTCTAATTTAATTAATAGGCCCAATAAGACCTAATATTTAAATATCTCTATTTAATTCAAATAAATTAAACTAACACCATATATCCACCAAGTTAATTAATTCAATGATTCATGATATCTCATATCAACTAAATAATTAAGTAACACTCCACATAAGTAATAATAGTATAATAAATAAATACTAAGAATTGGATTGTTACAACTATCCCCTACTTAAAAGATTTTCGTCCTTGAAAATTCACCTCAAACGAACAACTCCGGATACGATTCCCTCATCTTATCCTCGAGTTCCCAAGTAATATTGCCATTGGCGACTCCGCCCCATGTCACTTTCACCAAAGCAATTTCCTTACCATGAAGCTTCTTCACTTCTCGATCTTCTCTAATCTCGTCAAGAATGCCACACGTAAGCTTCAACATACCAAGCTTAACACACGAAGACGTCGCTTCACAAACCAATCTTCCTTAGCACCAACCTCAGGAAAAATAACCGTCTTCTCGAAACAGTTGATATACACCCGATTAAATTCTAACCAATTCATACCCAAAATCACATCAAGTTACTTTAAAGGAAGACAAACTAAATCAATTCCAAAATCCCTACCAAAGATACTCAACGGACAATTCAGACACACATAGGAAGTAGAAACAGAACCCATAGCAGGTGTATCAATAACCGTACTTCTACGCATATCAGATAATATAAAATTCAATCTCTAAGCATAATCCAAAGAAATGAAAGAATGTGTTGCACCAGTATCAACAATGGCGGTCAAAGGTGTACCATTAATAAAGCACGTACCTTGGATTAGCCTATCATCGGTAGTGGCCTCCGCGCCAGACAATGCAAACACCTTTCCCCTCGCTTGCTCCTTCTTTGGCTTATCACATTTGGTACTAATGTGACCTTTCTCCCCACAATTGTAACAAGTCACGCTCGAACCAACTCCACAATGGTTTGCTTTGTGACCACTCTTGCCACACTTGAAACACATCGCAGGATCCTTACTACAATCAACAACACAATGACCTTCAACGCCACAGTTGAAACACGTAAGTGGAGTAGAAGATCCTCCCCCACCTGGCTTCTTGCGAAAACCAGATTGTTTCCTCTTGTCATCATACGGTTTCCCACGATCCTGGTCTTTCCCTTTGAAACTCTTGTAGAAAGAAGCACTTTCCCTACTATCCTCATCCTAAATCCGACTCTTGTTAACCAACTCCGCAAAACGAGTAATCTGTTGGTAACCAATGGCCTTCTTGATATCATGTCTCAAACCATTCACAAACTTCAAACATTTAGATCTCTCAGCATTAGCAGTATTGTAATGAGGACAATACTTGATAAGCTCCTGAAATCTAGCAACATACGTAGGAACAATACCATTTCCTTGCTTCAATTCAAGGAACTCCACCTCTTTCTTCCCATGACAATCTTCTGAAAATAGTTCTCGAAGAAGACATCATGGAACAGAGCCCAAGTAACCTCAATGCTGTCTTCTTCAAACCTCCGAAGAGTGTTATTCCACCAATCTTCATCTTCCTTCCCAAGCATATGAGTACCAAACTGCACTTTCTGAGCATCAGTACAGTTCATGACTCTGAAGATCTTCTCAATTGCCTTCAGCCAAGCTTGAGCTTTATCAGGTTCATGCCCACCCTCAAAGACAGGAGGATTGTTCCGCTAGAATCTCCCCAAAGCACGAAACTCATCATCATCTCCATTTCGGTTACCAGCATTCACTTAAGGGATATGACCCATGGATTCAGCCAACATCCTCAGCGCCTCAGCAATGGCATCATCATTCCTGCCTGCAACCATCTTCCTGAACATTCCGAACAATCAGACAACCAGTATCGATCGTGTCAGATACACAATCAAATACAACGGGATGGAAAACCCTAACGACTATTGACCAACTGGTCAACCAGGCTCTGATACCACTAATGTAACACCCCTTTTTCTACCCCAAAATACTTAACATATAATCAGAGTAAATAAGCACGCATATAAACAAAAGGGCGTCACATCGACGTTTTCAAAAACTAAGAGCTTTCAAAAACCAACATCATTCATCATCAATATACAATACACCTGGTCATTTAAAATAACACATTTCAATTATCATGAATATTAAAGCATATGCGTTCGCAGCGGAAAATAACGAATATCCATGCATTTCATCGAATGATCTATGTCCCATACCATGATCATCTCTCAATAATCTCTTCAATTAAACATGTTCACAATTAATAACATAAAACGTATCCAAATCAGATATGAGTTCCATACTACCAATCTACCCAGTGTTACATGACCAGAGCATTGACTCACTACTTAGTCTCTAAACGAAGTACCGCAGCTCTCCAGCTAATCTCGAGTGAGCTACCGTCTACTTACTTCAGCGATACTAATCTTGAGTATCTCCACGATACCCATGTAAAGGTAACATTCAAACAGAAAGGGTGAGAATTCAAATCATTATGAAGAAGTATTAATCAAGCACAATGATTAAATCAACAATTAAAGGAATTCGTCACACTTTATATAACCATGTAAATAATATTAAACAACATTTATTTCACATGTTTCAAACACACATAAAAACTCAAGGAGTATAATATTCAAATCCAATAGTATATTCCCAAAAATACACATAACGACAATTATCACATAATCACATAATTTTCCAAGTTATGTATCCAAACATCACCAAATTCAATTACCATATCTCATACACACATCACAATCACAACAATGCAAACATTCAACTATCACATGACTCTAATGTAACTCAATGCAAGACATGTGACTCTATGCATGTGGTACCATAATATGAACCCAATGTTTCACCGTTTTCCGATTCAATATCTAGAATCCAAGCCACCACGTCTATTTCCAATTAAGATCAACGTCTGCTACGCTTATTTCCAATTAAGGATCAACGTCTATTTACCACGCTTATTTCCAATTAAGGATCAACGTCTGCTACACCTATTTCCAATTAAGGATCAACGTCTATTTACCACACCTATTTCCAATTAAGGATCAACGTCTGCTACACCTATTTCCAATTAAGAATCAACGTCTAATACCATGTGAACCCACAGTTTCACCGCTTCCACAATGAAGCCGACCATGCCATGAATGAATATACAAATACCAATACATATGCAATTAAGATCATCTCTACCATCTTTACATTCCACATATCACCATAATTCAACTCTATGAATCATACACCAATGGTACATATACACATTCTTAACAATATATCATTCATAATCCACCAATGGTACATATACACATTCATAACAATATATCATTCACAATCCACCAATGGTACATAAAGACATTCATAACAATATATCATTCACAATCCACCAATGGTACATATACACATTCATAACAATATATCATTCACAAATCCACCAATGGTACATATACACATTCATAACAATATATCATCCACAAATATAGGCTAATTATCAAATACGCACACTTAGATTTCATTCCAAAACGAATACAGCATTTAAAATCTCAATTTTTCATTTTTTACAGCAAGTAACCGGTTAACGCTCGGTGAGTAACCCGTTACTCAGTTTAACAGAATGCATATTTTTAAGCAAATAACAGGTTAATGCTCGGTGGGTAACCCGTTACTCAGTTTAACAGAATGCAGATTTTTAAGCAAGTAACCGGTTAACGCTCGGTGAGTAACCGGTTACTATAATACAGCATGCATAATTTTCTGCGTTTTTCATCGTTGGAGGACTTCCGGACCTCCGATTTCGATTCCGTAAAAAGCTACACTTTCGGAAAATTATAACTCATACAATACTCTAAGTATATAACATTAATTTATAATTTTAAGTCAATCAAATCACCACAAATCGAGAATATTCATCAATCTAATAATTTCAAACAATCATACAAAATTAGGGATTTTAACCTAAACATACATCTACCCATTGACCCGATCATACTAACCCATAACAATAAGGATTCCCCCCTTACCTCTTCAATTTTCTGGAAACCCTAGCTCTTCTCTTTACTTTTCCGCTCCTCTTTCTCTATTTCCTTCAATGATCAAATGAATCCTAATTCTCACTCTCCTCACCTCTTACTATTTATATTAGTATTTTATTTGGGCTTAAGTCATTATACTTCTAATTTAATTAATAGGCCCAATAAGACCTAATATTTAAATATCTCTATTTAATTCAAATAAATTAAACTAACACCATATATCCACCAAGTTAATTAATTCAATTATTCATGATATCTCATATCAACTAAATAATTAAGTAACACTCCACATAAGTAATAATAGTATAATAAATAAATACTAAGAATTGGATTGTTACAACTATCCCCCACTTAAAAGATTTTCGTCCTTGAAAATTCACCTCAAACGAACAACTCCGAATACGATTCCCTCATCTTATCCTCGAGTTCCCAAGTAATATTGCCATTGGCGACTCCGCCCCATGTCACTTTCACCAAAGCAATTTCCTTACCACGAAGCTTCTTCACTTCTCGATCTTCTCTAATCTCGTCAAGAATGCCACACGTAAGCTTCAACATACCAAGCTTAACACACGAAGACGTCGCTTCACAAACCAATCTTCCTTAGCACCAACCTCAGGAAAAATAACCGTCTTCTCGAAACAGTTGATATACACCCAATTAAATTCTAACCAATTCATACCCAAAATCACATCAAGTTACTTTAAAGGAAGACAAACTAAATCAATTCCAAAATCCCTACCAAAGATACTCAACGGACAATTCAGACACACATAGGAAGTAGAAATAGAACCCATAGCAGGTGTATCAATAACCGTACTTCTACACATATCAGATAATATAAGATTCAATCTCTAAGCACAATCCAAAGAAATGAAAGAATGTGTTGCACCAGTATCAACAATGGCAGTCAAAGGTGTACCATTAATAAAGCACGTACCTTGGATTAGCCTATCATCGGTAGTGGCCTCCGCGCCAGACAATGCAAACACCTTTCCCCTCGCTTGCTCCTTCTTTGGCTTATCACATTTGGTACTAATGTGACCTTTCTCCCCACAATTGTAACAAGTCACGCTCTAACCAACTCCACAATGGTTTGCTTTGTGACCACTCTTGCCACACTTGAAACACGTCGCAGGATCCTTACTACAATCAACAACACAATGACCTTCAATGCCACAGTTGAAACACGTAAGTGGAGTAGAAGATCCTCCCCCACTTGGCTTCTTGCGAAAACCAGATTGTTTCCTCTTGTCATCATACGGTTTCCCACGATCCTGGTCTTTCCCTTTGAAACTCTTGTAGAAAGAAGCACTTTCCCTACTATCCTCATCCTAAATCCGACTCTTGTTAACCAACTCCGCAAAACGAGTAATCTGTTGGTAACCAATGGCCTTCTTGATATCATGTCTCAAACCATTCACAAACTTCAAACATTTAGATCTCTCAGCATTAGCAGTATTGTAATGAGGACAATACTTGATAAGCTCCTGAAATCTAGCAACATACTCAGGAACAATACCATTTCCTTGCTTCAATTCAAGGAACTCCACCTCTTTCTTCCCATGACAATCTTCTGAAAATAGTTCTCCAAGAAGACATCACGGAACAGAGCCCAAGTAACCTCAATGCTGTCTTCTTCAAACCTCTGAAGAGTGTTATTCCACCAATCTTCAGCTTCCTTCCCAAGCATATGAGTACCAAACTGCACTTTCTGAGCATCAGTACAGTTCATGACTCTGAAGATCTTCTCAATTGCCTTCAGCCAAGCTTGAGCTTTATCAGGTTCATGCCCACCCTCAAAGACAGGAGGATTGTTCCGCTAGAATCTCCCCAAAGCACGAAACTCATCATCATCTCCATTTCGGTTACCGGCATTCACTTAAGGGATATGACCCATGGATTCAGCCAACATCCTCAGCGCCTCAGCAATGGCATCATCATTCCTGCCTGCAACCATCTTCCTGAACATTCCGAACAATCAGACAACCAGTATCGATCGTGTCAGATACACAATCAAATACAACGGGATGGAAAACCCTAACGACTATTGACCAACTGGTCAACCAGGCTCTGATACCACTAATGTAACACCCCTTTTTCTACCCCAAAATACTTAACATATAATCAGAGTAAATAAGCACGCATATAAACAAAAGGGCGTCACATCGACGTTTTCAAAAACTAAGAGCTTTCAAAAACCAACATCATTCATCATCAATATACAATACACCTGGTCATTTAAAATAACACATTTCAATTATCATGAATATTAAAGCATATGCGTTCGCAGCGGAAAATAACGAATATCCATGCATTTCATCGAATGATCTATGTCCCATACCATGATCATCTCTCAATAATCTCTTCAATTAAACATGTTCACAATTAATAACATAAAACATATCCAAATCAGATATGAGTTCCATACTACCAATCTACCCAGTGTTACATGACCAGAGCATTGACTCACTACTTAGTCTCTAAACGAAGTACCGCAGCTCTCCAGCTAATCTCTAGTGAGCTACCGTCTACTTACTTCAGCGATACTAATCCTGAGTATCTCCACGATACCCATGTAAAGGTAACATTCAAACAGAAAGGGTGAGAATTCAAATCATTATGAAGAAGTATTAATCAAGCACAATGATTAAATCAACAATTAAAGGAATTCGTCACACTTTATATAACCATGTAAATAATATTAAACAACATTTATTTCACATGTTTCAAACACACATAAAAACTCAAGGAGTATAATATTCAAATCCAATAGTATATTCCCAAAAATACACATAACGACAATTATCACATAATCACATAATTTTCCAAGTTATGTATCCAAACATCACCAAATTCAATTACCATATCTCATACACACATCACAATCACAACAATGCAAACATTCAACTATCACATGACTCTAATGTAACTCAATGCAAGACATGTGACTCTATGCATGTGGTACCATAATGTGAACCCAATGTTTCACCGCTTTCCGATTCAATATCTAGAATCCAAGCCACCACGTCTATTTCCAATTAAGGATCAACGTCTGCTACGCTTATTTCCAATTAAGGATCAACGTCTATTTACCACGCTTATTTCCAATTAAGGATCAACGTCTGCTACACCTATTTCCAATTAAGGATCAACGTCTATTTACCACGCCTATTTCCAATTAAGGATCAACGTCTGCTACACCTATTTCCAATTAAGGATCAACGTCTAATACCATGTGAACCCACAGTTTCACCGCTTCCACAATGAAGCCGACCATGCCATGAATGAATGTACAAATACCAATACATATGCAATTAAGATCATCTCTACCATCTTTACATTCCACATATCACCATAATTCAACTCTATGAATCATACACCAATGATACATATACACATTCTTAACAATATATCATTCATAATCCACCAATGGTACATATACACATTCATAACAATATATCATTCACAATCCACCAATGGTACATAAAGACATTCATAACAATATATCATTCACAATCCACCAATGATACATATACACATTCATAACAATATATCATTCACAAATCCACCAATGGTACATATACACATTCATAACAATATATCATCCACAAATATAGGCTAATTATCAAATACGCACACTTAGATTTCATTCCAAAACGAATACAGCATTTAAAATCTCAATTTTTCATTTTTTACAGCAAGTAACCGGTTAATGCTCGGTGAGTAACCCGTTACTCAGTTTAACGGAATGCAGATTTTTAAGCAAATAACAGGTTAATGCTCGGTGGGTAACCCGTTACTCAGTTTAACAGAATGCAGATTTTTAAGCAAGTAACCGGTTAACGCTCGGTGAGTAACCGGTTACTATAAAACATCATGCATAATTTTCTGCGTTTTTCATCGTTGGAGGACTTCCGGACCTCCGATTTCGATTCCGTAAAAAGCTACACTTTCGGAAAATTATAACTCATACAATACTCTAAGTATATAACATTAATTTACAATTTTAACTCAATTAAATCACCACAAATCGAGAATATTCATCAATCTAATAATTTCAAACAATCATACAAAATTAGGGATTTTAACCTAAACATACATCTACCCATTGACCCGATCATACTAACCCATAACAATAAGGATTCCCCCCTTACCTCTTCAATTTTCTGGAAACCCTAGCTCTTCTCTTTACTTTTCCTCTCCTCTTTCTCTATTTCCTTCAATGATCAAATGAAACCTAATTCTCACTCTCCTCACCTCTTACTATTTATATTAGTATTCTATTTGGGCTTAAGTCATTATACTTCTAATTTAATTAATAGGCCCAATAAGACCTAATGATTAAATATCTCTATTTAATTCAAATAAATTAAACTAACACCATATATCCACCAAGTTAATTAATTCAATTATTCATGATATCTCATATCAACTAAATAATTAAGTAACACTCCACATAAGTAATAATAGTATAATAAATAAATACTATGAATTGGGTTGTTACAACTATCCCCCACTTAAAAGATTTTCGTCCTTGAAAATTCACCTCAAACGAACAACTCCGGATACGATTCCCTCATCTTATCCTCGAGTTCCCAAGTATTATTGCCATTGGCGACTCCGCCCCATGTCACTTTCACCAAAGCAATTTCCTTACCACGAAGCTTCTTCACTTCTCGATCTTCTCTAATCTCGTCAAGAATGCCACACGTAAGCTTCAACATACCAAGCTTAACACACGAAGACGTCGCTTCACAAACCAATCTTGCTTAGCACCAACCTCAGGAAAAATAACCGTCTTCTCGAAACAGTTGATATACACCCAATTAAATTCTAACCAATTCATACCCAAAATCACATCAAGTTACTTTAAAGGAAGACAAACTAAATCAATTCCAAAATCCCTACCAAAGATACTCAACGGACAATTCAGACACACATAGGAAGTAGAAACAGAACCCATAGCAGGTGTATCAATAACCGTACTTCTACGTATATCAGATAATATAAGATTCAATCTCTAATCACAATCCAAAGAAATGAAAGAATGTGTTGCACCAGTATCAACAATGGCAATCAAAGGTGTACCATTAATAAAGCACGTACCTTGGATTAACCTATCATCGGTAGTGGCCTCCGCGCCAGACAATGCAAACACCTTTCCCCTCGCTTGCTCCTTCTTTGGCTTATCACATTTGGTACTAATGTGACCTTTCTCCCCATAATTGTAACAAGTCACGCTCTAACCAACTCCACAATGGTTTGCTTTGTGACCACTCTTGCCACACTTGAAACACGTCGCAGGATCCTTACTACAATCAACAACACAATGACCTTCAATGCCACAGTTGAAACACGTAAGTGGAGTAGAAGATCCTCCCCCACTTGGCTTCTTGCGAAAACCAGATTGTTTCCTCTTGTCATCATACGGTTTCCCACGATCCTGGTCTTTCCCTTTGAAACTCTTGTAGAAAGAAGCACTTTCCCTACTATCCTCATCCTAAATCCGACTCTTGTTAACCAACTCCGCAAAACGAGTAATCTGTTGGTAACCAATGGCCTTCTTGATATCATGTCTCAAACCATTCACAAACTTCAAACATTTAGATCTCTCAGCATTAGCAGTATTGTAATGAGGACAATACTTGATAAGCTCCTGAAATCTAGCAACATACTCAGGAACAATACCATTTCCTTGCTTCAATTCAAGGAACTCCACCTCTTTCTTCCCATGACAATCTTCTGAAAATAGTTCTCCAAGAAGACATCACGGAACAGAGCCCAAGTAACCTCAATGCTGTCTTCTTCAAACCTCTGAAGAGTGTTATTCCACCAATCTTCAGCTTCCTTCCCAAGCATATGAGTACCAAACTGCACTTTCTGAGCATCAGTACAGTTCATGACTCTGAAGATCTTCTCAATTGCCTTCAGCCAAGCTTGAGCTTTATCAGGTTCATGCCCACCCTCAAAGACAGGAGGATTGTTCCGCTAGAATCTCCCCAAAGCACGAAACTCATCATCATCTCCATTTCGGTTACCAGCATTCACTTAAGGGATATGACCCATGGATTCAGCCAACATCCTCAGCGCCTCAGCAATGGCATCATCATTCCTGCCTGCAACCATCTTCCTGAACATTCCGAACAATCAGACAACCAGTATCGATCGTGTCAGATACACAATCAAATACAACGGGATGGAAAACCCTAACGACTATTGACCAACTGGTCAACCAGGCTCTGATACCACTAATGTAACACCCCTTTTTCTACCCCAAAATACTTAACATATAATCAGAGTAAATAAGCACGCATATAAACAAAAGGGCGTCACGTCGACGTTTTCAAAAACTAAGAGCTTTCAAAAACCAACATCATTCATCATCAATATACAATACACCTGGTCATTTAAAATAACACATTTCAATTATCATGAATATTAAAGCATATGCGTTCGCAGCGGAAAATAACGAATATCCATGCATTTCATCGAATGATCTATGTCCCATACCATGATCATCTCTCAATAATCTCTTCAATTAAACATGTTCACAATTAATAACATAAAACGTATCCAAATCAGATATGAGTTCCATACTACCAATCTACCCAGTGTTACATGACCAGAGCATTGACTCACTACTTAGTCTCTAAACGAAGTACCGCAGCTCTCCAGCTAATCTCGAGTGAGCTATCGTCTACTTACTTCAGCGATACTAATCCTGAGTATCTCCACGATACCCATGTAAAGGTAACATTCAAACAGAAAGGGTGAGAATTCAAATCATTATGAAGAAGTATTAATCAAGCACAATGATTAAATCAACAATTAAAGGAATTCGTCACACTTTATATAACCATGTAAATAATATTAAACAACATTTATTTCACATGTTTCAAACACACATAAAAACTCAAGGAGTATAATATTCAAATCCAATAGTATATTCCCAAAAATACACATAACGACAATTATCACATAATCACATAATTTTCCAAGTTATGTATCCAAACATCACCAAATTCAATTACCATATCTCATACACACATCACAATCACAACAATGCAAACATTCAACTATCACATGACTCTAATGTAACTCAATGCAAGACATGTGACTCTATGCATGTGGTACCATAATGTGAACCCAATGTTTCACCGCTTTCCGATTCAATATCTAGAATCCAAGCCACCACGTCTATTTCCAATTAAGGATCAACGTCTGCTACGCTTATTTCCAATTAAGGATCAACGTCTATTTACCACGCTTATTTCCAATTAAGGATCAACGTCTGCTACACCTATTTCCAATTAAGGATCAACGTCTATTTACCACGCCTATTTCCAATTAAGGATCAACGTCTGCTACACCTATTTCCAATTAAGGATCAACGTCTAATACCATGTGAACCCACAGTTTCACCGCTTCCACAATGAAGCCGACCATGCCATGAATGAATGTACAAATACCAATACATATGCAATTAAGATCATCTCTACCATCTTTACATTCCACATATCACCATAATTCAACTCTATGAATCATACACCAATGATACATATACACATTCTTAACAATATATCATTCATAATCCACCAATGGTACATATACACATTCATAACAATATATCATTCACAATCCACCAATGGTACATAAAGACATTCATAACAATATATCATTCACAATCCACCAATGATACATATACACATTCATAACAATATATCATTCACAAATCCACCAATGGTACATATACACATTCATAACAATATATCATCCACAAATATAGGCTAATTATCAAATACGCACACTTAGATTTCATTCCAAAACGAATACAGCATTTAAAATCTCAATTTTTCATTTTTTACAGCAAGTAACCGGTTAATGCTCGGTGAGTAACCCGTTACTCAGTTTAACGGAATGCAGATTTTTAAGCAAATAACAGGTTAATGCTCGGTGGGTAACCCGTTACTCAGTTTAACAGAATGCAGATTTTTAAGCAAGTAACCGGTTAACGCTCGGTGAGTAACCGGTTACTATAAAACATCATGCATAATTTTCTGCGTTTTTCATCGTTGGAGGACTTCCGGACTTCCGGACCTCCGATTTCGATTCCGTAAAAAGCTACACTTTCGGAAAATTATAACTCATACAATACTCTAAGTATATAACATTAATTTACAATTTTAACTCAATTAAATCACCACAAATCGAGAATATTCATCAATCTAATAATTTCAAACAATCATACAAAATTAGGGATTTTAACCTAAACATACATCTACCCATTGACCCGATCATACTAACCCATAACAATAAGGATTCCCCCCTTACCTCTTCAATTTTCTGGAAACCCTAGCTTTTCTCTTTACTTTTCCTCTCCTCTTTCTCTATTTCCTTCAATGATCAAATGAAACCTAATTCTCACTCTCCTCACCTCTTACTATTTATATTAGTATTCTATTTGGGCTTAAGTCATTATACTTCTAATTTAATTAATAGGCCCAATAAGACCTAATGATTAAATATCTCTATTTAATTCAAATAAATTAAACTAACACCATATATCCACCAAGTTAATTAATTCAATTATTCATGATATCTCATATCAACTAAATAATTAAGTAACACTCCACATAAGTAATAATAGTATAATAAATAAATACTATGAATTGGGTTGTTACAACTATCCCCAGCTTAAAAGATTTTCGTCCTTGAAAATTCACCTCAAACGAACAACTCCGGATACGATTCCCTCATCTTATCCTCGAGTTCCCAAGTATTATTGCCATTGGCGACTCCGCCCAATGTCACTTTCACCAAAGCAATTTCCTTACCACGAAGCTTCTTCACTTCTCGATCTTCTCTAATCTCGTCAAGAATGCCACACGTAAGCTTCAACATACCAAGCTTAACACACGAAGACGTCGCTTCACAAACCAATCTTTCTTAGCACCAACCTCAGGAAAAATAACCGTCTTCTCGAAACAGTTGATATACACCCAATTAAATTCTAACCAATTCATACCCAAAATCACATCAAGTTACTTTAAAGGAAGACAAACTAAATCAATTCCAAAATCCCTACCAAAGATACTCAACGGACAATTCAGACACACATAGGAAGTAGAAACAGAACCCATAACAGGTGTATCAATAACCGTACTTCTACGCATATCAGATAATATAAGATTCAATCTCTAAGCACAATCCAAAGAAATGAAAGAATGTGTTGCACCAGTATCAACAATGGCAATCAAAGGTGTACCATTAATAAAGCACGTACCTTGGATTAACCTATCATCGGTAGTGGCCTCCGCGCCAGACAATGCAAACACCTTTCCCCTCGCTTGCTCCTTCTTTGGCTTATCACATTTGGTACTAATGTGACCTTTCTCCCCATAATTGTAACAAGTCACGCTCTAACCAACTCCACAATGGTTTGCTTTGTGACCACTCTTGCCACACTTGAAACACGTCGCAGGATCCTTACTACAATCAACAACACAATGACCTTCAATGCCACAGTTGAAACACGTAAGTGGAGTAGAAGATCCTCCCCCACTTGGCTTCTTGCGAAAACCAGATTGTTTCCTCTTGTCATCATACGGTTTCCCACGATCCTGGTCTTTCCCTTTGAAACTCTTGTAGAAAGAAGCACTTTCCCTACTATCCTCATCCTAAATCCGACTCTTGTTAACCAACTCTGCAAAACGAGTAATCTGTTGGTAACCAATGGCCTTCTTGATATCATGTCTCAAACCATTCACAAACTTCAAACATTTAGATCTCTCAGCATTAGCAGTATTGTAATGAGGACAATACTTGATAAGCTCCTGAAATCTAGCAACATACTCAGGAACAATACCATTTCCTTGCTTCAATTCAAGGAACTCCACCTCTTTCTTCCCATGACAATCTTCTGAAAATAGTTCTCCAAGAAGACATCACGGAACAGAGCCCAAGTAACCTCAATGCTGTCTTCTTCAAACCTCTGAAGAGTGTTATTCCACCAATCTTCAGCTTCCTTCCCAAGCATATGAGTACCAAACTGCACTTTCTGAGCATCAGTACAGTTCATGACTCTGAAGATCTTCTCAATTGCCTTCAGCCAAGCTTGAGCTTTATCAGGTTCATGCCCACCCTCAAAGACAGGAGGATTGTTCCGCTAGAATCTCCCCAAAGCACGAAACTCATCATCATCTCCATTTCGGTTACCAGCATTCACTTAAGGGATATGACCCATGGATTCAGCCAACATCCTCAGCGCCTCAGCAATGGCATCATCATTCCTGCCTGCAACCATCTTCCTGAACATTCCGAACAATCAGACAACCAGTATCGATCGTGTCAGATACACAATCAAATACAACGGGATGGAAAACCCTAACGACTATTGACCAACTGGTCAACCAGGCTCTGATACCACTAATGTAACACCCCTTTTTCTACCCCAAAATACTTAACATATAATCAGAGTAAATAAGCACGCATATAAACAAAAGGGCGTCACATCGACGTTTTCAAAAACTAAGAGCTTTCAAAAACCAACATCATTCATCATCAATATACAATACACCTGGTCATTTAAAATAACACATTTCAATTATCATGAATATTAAAGCATATGCGTTCGCAGCGGAAAATAACGAATATCCATGCATTTCATCGAATGATCTATGTCCCATACCATGATCATCTCTCAATAATCTCTTCAATTAAACATGTTCACAATTAATAACATAAAACGTATCCAAATCAGATATGAGTTCCATACTACCAATCTACCCAGTGTTACATGACCAGAGCATTGACTCACTACTTAGTCTCTAAACGAAGTACCGCAGCTCTCCAGCTAATCTCGAGTGAGCTACCGTCTACTTACTTCAGCGATACTAATCTTGAGTATCTCCACGATACCCATGTAAAGGTAACATTCAAACAGAAAGGGTGAGAATTCAAATCATTATGAAGAAGTATTAATCAAGCACAATGATTAAATCAACAATTAAAGGAATTCGTCACACTTTATATAACCATGTAAATAATATTAAACAACATTTATTTCACATGTTTCAAACACACATAAAAACTCAAGGAGTATAATATTCAAATCCAATAGTATATTCCCAAAAATACACATAACGACAATTATCACATAATCACATAATTTTCCAAGTTATGTATCCAAACATCACCAAATTCAATTACCATATCTCATACACACATCACAATCACAACAATGCAAACATTCAACTATCACATGACTCTAATGTAACTCAATGCAAGACATGTGACTCTATGCATGTGGTACCATAATGTGAACCCAATGTTTCACCGCTTTCCGATTCAATATCTAGAATCCAAGCCACCACGTCTATTTCCAATTAAGGATCAACGTCTGCTACGCTTATTTCCAATTAAGGATCAACGTCTATTTACCACGCTTATTTCCAATTAAGGATCAACGTCTGCTACACCTATTTCCAATTAAGGATCAACGTCTATTTACCACGCCTATTTCCAATTAAGGATCAACGTCTGCTACACCTATTTCCAATTAAGGATCAACGTCTAATACCATGTGAACCCACAGTTTCACCGCTTCCACAATGAAGCCGACCATGCCATGAATGAATGTACAAATACCAATACATATGCAATTAAGATCATCTCTACCATCTTTACATTCCACATATCACCATAATTCAACTCTATGAATCATACACCAATGATACATATACACATTCTTAACAATATATCATTCATAATCCACCAATGGTACATATACACATTCATAACAATATATCATTCACAATCCACCAATGGTACATAAAGACATTCATAACAATATATCATTCACAATCCACCAATGGTACATATACACATTCATAACAATATATCATTCACAAATCCACCAATGGTACATATACACATTCATAACAATATATCATCCACAAATATAGGCTAATTATCAAATACGCACACTTAGATTTCATTCCAAAACGAATACAGCATTTAAAATCTCAATTTTTCATTTTTTACAGCAAGTAACCGGTTAATGCTCGGTGAGTAACCCGTTACTCAGTTTAACGGAATGCAGATTTTTAAGCAAATAACAGGTTAATGCTCGGTGGGTAACCCGTTACTCAGTTTAACAGAATGCAGATTTTTAAGCAAGTAACCGGTTAACGCTCGGTGAGTAACCGGTTACTATAAAACATCATGCATAATTTTCTGCGTTTTTCATCGTTGGAGGACTTCCGGACTTCCGGACCTCCGATTTCGATTCCGTAAAAAGCTACACTTTCGGAAAATTATAACTCATACAATACTCTAAGTATATAACATTAATTTACAATTTTAACTCAATTAAATCACCACAAATCGAGAATATTCATCAATCTAATAATTTCAAACAATCATACAAAATTGGGGATTTTAACCTAAACATACATCTACCCATTGACCCGATCATACTAACCCATAACAATAAGGATTCCCCCCTTACCTCTTCAATTTTCTGGAAACCCTAGCTCTTCTCTTTACTTTTCCTCTCCTCTTTCTCTATTTCCTTCAATGATCAAATGAAACCTAATTCTCACTCTCCTCACCTCTTACTATTTATATTAGTATTCTATTTGGGCTTAAGTCATTATACTTCTAATTTAATTAATAGGCCCAATAAGACCTAATGATTAAATATCTCTATTTAATTCAAATAAATTAAACTAACACCATATATCCACCAAGTTAATTAATTCAATTATTCATGATATCTCATATCAACTAAATAATTAAGTAACACTCCACATAAGTAATAATAGTATAATAAATAAATACTATGAATTGGGTTGTTACAACTATCCCCCACTTAAAATATTTTCGTCCTTGAAAATTCACCTCAAACGAACAACTCCGGATACGATTCCCTCATCTTATCCTCGAGTTCCCAAGTATTATTACCATTGGCGACTCCGCCCCATGTCACTTTCACCAAAGCAATTTCCTTACCACGAAGCTTCTTCACTTCTCGATCTTCTCTAATCTCGTCAAGAATGCCACACGTAAGCTTCAACATACCAAGCTTAACACACGAAGACGTCGCTTCACAAACCAATCTTTCTTAGCACCAACCTCAGGAAAAATAACCGTCTTCTCGAAACAGTTGATATACACCCAATTAAATTCTAACCAATTCATACCCAAAATCACATCAAGTTACTTTAAAGGAAGACAAACTAAATCAATTCCAAAATCCCTACCAAAGATACTCAACGGACAATTCAGACACACATAGGAAGTAGAAACAGAACCCATAGCAGGTGTATCAATAACCGTACTTCTACGCATATCAGATAATATAAGATTCAATCTCTAAGCACAATCCAAAGAAATGAAAGAATGTGTTGCACCAGTATCAACAATGGCAATCAAAGGTGTACCATTAATAAAGCACGTACCTTGGATTAACCTATCATCGGTAGTGGCCTCCGCGCCAGACAATGCAAACACCTTTCCCCTCGCTTGCTCCTTCTTTGGCTTATCACATTTGGTACTAATGTGACCTTTCTCCCCACAATTGTAACAAGTCACGCTCTAACCAACTCCACAATGGTTTGCTTTGTGACCACTCTTGCCACACTTGAAACACGTCGCAGGATCCTTACTACAATCAACAACACAATGACCTTCAATGCCACAGTTGAAACACGTAAGTGGAGTAGAAGATCCTCCCCCACTTGGCTTGTTGCGAAAACCAGATAGTTTCCTCTTGTCATCATACGATTTCCCACGATCCTGGTCTTTCCCTTTGAAACTCTTGTAGAAAGAAGCACTTTCCCTACTATCCTCATCCTAAATCCGACTATCCTCATCCTAAATCCGACTCTTGTTAACCAACTCCGCAAAACGAGTAATCTGTTGGTAACCAATGGCCTTCTTGATATCATGTCTCAAACCATTCACAAACTTCAAACATTTAGATCTCTCAGCATTAGCAGTATTGTAATGAGGACAATACTTGATAAGCTCCTGAAATCTAGCAACATACTCAGGAACAATACCATTTCCTTGCTTCAATTCAAGGAACTCCACCTCTTTCTTCCCATGACAATCTTCTGAAAATAGTTCTCCAAGAAGACATCACGGAACAGAGCCCAAGTAACCTCAATGCTGTCTTCTTCAAACCTCTGAAGAGTGTTATTCCACCAATCTTCAGCTTCCTTCCCAAGCATATGAGTACCAAACTGCACTTTCTGAGCATCAGTACAGTTCATGACTCTGAAGATCTTCTCAATTGCCTTCAGCCAAGCTTGAGCTTTATCAGGTTCATGCTCACCCTCAAAGACAGGAGGATTGTTCCGCTAGAATCTCCCCAAAGCACGAAACTCATCATCATCTCCATTTCGGTTACCAGCATTCACTTAAGGGATATGACCCATGGATTCAGCCAACATCCTCAGCGCCTCAGCAATGGCATCATCATTCCTGCCTGCAACCATCTTCCTGAACATTCCGAACAATCAGACAACCAGTATCGATCGTGTCAGATACACAATCAAATACAACGGGATGGAAAACCCTAACGACTATTGACCAACTGGTCAACCAGGCTCTGATACCACTAATGTAACACCCCTTTTTCTACCCCAAAATACTTAACATATAATCAGAGTAAATAAGCACGCATATAAACAAAAGGGCGTCACATCGACGTTTTCAAAAACTAAGAGCTTTCAAAAACCAACATCATTCATCATCAATATACAATACACCTGGTCATTTAAAATAACACATTTCAATTATCATGAATATTCAAGCATATGCGTTCGCAGCGGAAAATAACGAATATCCATGCATTTCATCGAATGATCTATGTCCCATACCATGATCATCTCTCAATAATCTCTTCAATTAAGCATGTTCACAATTAATAACATAAAACGTATCCAAATCAGATATGAGTTCCATACTACCAATCTACCCAGTGTTACATGACCAGAGCATTGACTCACTACTTAGTCTCTAAACGAAGTACCGCAGCTCTCCAGCTAATCTCGAGTGAGCTACCGTCCACTTACTTCAGCGATACTACTCCTGAGTATCTCCACGATACCCATGACAAGGTAACATTCAAACAGAAAGGGTGAGAATTCAAATCATTATGAAGAAGTATTAATCAAGCACAATGATTAAATCAACAATTAAAGGAATTCGTCACACTTTATATAACCATGTAAATAATATTAAACAACATTTATTTCACATGTTTCAAACACACATAAAAACTCAAGGAGTATAATATTCAAATCCAATAGTATATTCCCAAAAATACACATAATCACATAATTTTCCAAGTTATGTATCCAAACATTACCAAATTCAATTACCATATCTCATACACACATCACAATCACAACAATGCAAGCATTCAACTATCACATGACTCTAATGTAACTCAATGCAAGACATGTGACTCTATGCATGTGGTACCATAATGTGAACCCAACGTTTCACCGCTTTCCGATTCAATATCTAGAATCCAAGCCACCACGTCTATTTCCAATCAAGGATCAACGTCTGCTACGCTTATTTCCAATTAAGGATCAACGTCTATTTACCACGCTTATTTCCAATTATGGATCAACGTCTGCTACACCTATTTCCAATTAAGGATCAACGTCTATTTACCACGCCTATTTCCAATTAAGGATCAACGTCTGCTACACCTATTTCCAATTAAGGATCAACGTCTAATACCATGTGAACCCACAGTTTCACCGCTTCCACAATGAAGCCGACCATGCCATGAATGAATGTACAAATACCAATACATATGCAATTAAGATCATCTCTACCATCTTTACATTTCACATATCACCATAATTCAACTCTATGAATCATACACCAATGGTACATATACACATTCTTAACAATATATCATTCATAATCCACCAATGGTACATATACACATTCATAACAATATATCATTCACAATCCACCAATGGTACATAAAGACATTCATAACAATATATCATTCACAATCCACCAATGGTACATATACACATTCATAACAATATATCATTCAGAAATCCACCAATGGTACATATACACATTCATAACAATATATCATCCACAAATATAGGCTAATTATCAAATACGCACACTTAGATTTCATTCCAAAACGAATACAACATTTAAAATCTCAATTTTTCATTTTTTACAGCAAGTAACCGGTTAATGCTCGGTGAGTAACCCGTTACTCAGTTTAACAGAATGCAGATTTTTAAGCAAATAACAGGTTAATGCTCGGTGGGTAACCCGTTACTCAGTTTAACAGAATGCAGATTTTTAAGCAAGTAACCGGTTAACGCTCGGTGAGTAACCGGTTACTATAAAACAACATGCATAATTTTCTGCATTTTTCATCGTTGGAGGACTTCCGGACCTCCGATTTCGATTCCGTAAAAAGCTACACTTTCGGAAAATTATAACTCATACAATACTCTAAGTATATAACATTAATTTACAATTTTAACTCAATCAAATCATCACAAATCGAGAATATTCATCAATCTAATAATTTCAAACAATCATACAAAATTAGGGATTTTAACCTAAACATACATCTACCCATTGACCCGATCATACTAACCCATAACAATAAGGATTCCCCCCTTACCTCTTCAATTTTATGGAAACCCTAGCTCTTCTCTTTACTTTTCCTCTCCTCTTTCTCTATTTCCTTCAATGATCAAATGAATCCTAATTCTCACTCTCCTCACCTCTTACTATTTATATTAGTATTCTATTTGGGCTTAAGTCATTATACTTCTAATTTAATTAATAGGCCCAATAAGACCTAATATTTAAATATCTCTATTTAATTCAAATAAATTAAACTAACACCATATATCCACCAAGTTAATTAATTCAATTATTCATGATATCTCATATCAACTAAATAATTAAGTAACACTCCACATAAGTAATAATAGTATAATAAATAAATACTAAGAATTGGGTTGTTACAACTGTCCCCCACTTAAAAGATTTTCGTCCTTGAAAATTCACCTCAAACGAACAACTCCGGATACGATTCCCTCATCTTATCGTCGAGTTCCCAAGTATTATTGCCATTGGCGACTCCGCCCCATGTCACTTTCACCAAAGCAATTTCCTTACCACGAAGCTTCTTCACTTCTCGATCTTCTCTAATCTCGTCAAGAATGCCACACGTAAGATTCAACATACCAAGCTTAACACACGAAGATGTCGCTTCACAAACCAATCTTCCTTAGCACCAACCTCAGGAAAAATAACCGTCTTCTCGAAACAGTTGATATACACCCAATTAAATTCTAACCAATTCATACCCAAAATCACATCAAGTTACTCTAAAGGAAGACAAACTAAATCAATTCCAAAATCCCTACCAAAGATACTCAACAGACAATTCAGACACACATAGGAAGTAGAAACAGAACCCATAGCAGGTGTATCAATAACCGTACTTCTACGCATATCAGATGATGTAAGATTCAATCTCTAAGCACAATCCAAAGAAATGAAAGAATGTGTTGCACCGGTATCAATAATGGCAGTCAAAGGTGTACCATTAATAAAGCACGTACCTTGGATTAGCCTATCATCGGTAGTGGCCTCCGCGCCAGACAATGCAAACACCTTTCCCCTCGCTTGCTCCTTCTTTGGCTTATCATATTTGGTACTAATGTGACCTTTCTCCCCATAATTGTAACAAGTCACGCTCGAACCAACTCCATAATGATTTGCTTTGTGACCACTCTTGCCACACTTGAAACATATCACATGATCCTTACTACAATCAACAACACGATGACCTTCAACGCCACAGTTAAAACACGTAAGTGGAGTAGAAGATCCTCCCCCACTTGGCTTCTTGCCAAAACCAGATTGTTTCCTCTTGTCATCATACGATTTCCCATGATCCTGATCTTTCCCTTTCAAACTCTTGTAGAAAGAAGCACTTTCCCTACTATCCTCATCATAAATCCGACTCTTGTTAACCAACTCCGCAAAACGAGTAATCTGTTGGTAACCAATGGCCTTCTTGATATCATGCCTCAAACCATTCACAAACTTCAAACATTTAGATCTCTCAACATTAGCAGTATTGTAATGAGGACAATACTTGATAAGCTCCTGAAATCTAGCAGCATACTCAGCAACAATACCATTTCCTTGCTTTAATTCAAGGAACTCCACCTCTTTCTTCCCACTACAATCTTCTGGAAAATAGTTCTCCAAGAAGACATCACGGAACAGAGCCTAAGTGTCGCATCCTGCGAAAAATCAACCGGCGAGCTAAAAAGAAATAAACACAGAGCCGCCACTGCGCGTTATTTATCCCAAGATAGGGAAAGGAAACGCTCAGAAAAACCTGGAAAGACATGGTCTCGCGACCAGAGAGAAAGGGTAAGGGAGTCGGTTACGCAAGGGGAAGGTATTAGCACCCCTCACGTCCGTCGTACTCGACGGGATCCACGTCCTAGAATAAAGAAAAGGTTGCTAAACATTACACACACACACGGGGAACGCATGTGGGGTTAAGAGGAACGGGCTCGATAAGGTATCGCACCTTATGCCTACATATCTTGTCTGGAACAAGAATCAGAGCCACTGTAGTTCGGCTTACGCACGCCAAACAACACAAAACAACACAAACAAGCAAGGGTGGCAAACATGGAGCCCGACAACCACTGGATGGAATTACGTCAGCATCCGGACCAAAACACACTCAAAAAGGGCAAACGTGGAGCCCGACAGCCAATCCTGGGCTTACGTCGGCATCCGAACCCAAAGCATGCTCAAAACGGCAAACGTGGAGCCCGACTGCCAATTACTGGGCTTACGTCGGCATCCGAACCAAAACGCACTCAAAAGGGCAAACATGGAGCCCGACAGCCAATCCTGGACTTACGTCAGCATCCGAACCCAAACAATCAATAGCATACAACAAACAAACATACAAACACACGCAAAAAAGAAAAAAAGGCGCCCGGAGTGGTCTCGCACGACCACCTGCCTACATACCTCGTCTGGAACGAGGATCAGGGCGATGTAGTTCCCCTGAAAGGGACTAAATTGCTAACCAGAAACCGGGGAAAGACACACAACTAGGGAGCTGAGACTCGAGCCTAATGTTGTCATGCATCGTTCACCTAAGTTCGGTTTTCTATCCTACTTGCATAAGCAAACTAACCTAACCAGGAAAGAAGCTAGCACACAAGCATACCGTCATATATCAACATTAAATGAGAACAGGCATCTCAAACAAACATGTCAATCAAATAATCACATAACACGCACTATAGCCAAACAAGGGGGCTCAATCAATCAGGTTTGACTGCCTAAGCAAGTCGTCTGTACAGGCTGTGTTTGCTCTTAACCTTGCCATTACGAGGCTAAGGTGAAGCAGATGAAAGGATGAAGTGAGGATGAGACCTCACAGCTCTTATCCCTAACCAGGGAGAGCTGACAAATGAGCATGGGTCCAGAATAGGGGAACCCTTCTATACTCGATGACTCTGACTCAATATGCACTGCACAAGATCTTGGGCTTTTGATCTCAATGCTACAACCATGTAATGGGAGCAAGGAGAAGACTCACTGAATAGTGGGGGACAGGTTGCTTGTCCCTACCTTCCACCAATTGCCTTACTTGAAGGACTTTTCCTGCTTGGGCTTAAAAATAAACATACACAAGCATTGCCTCTTAAGGAGGACTTCAGACAATTTGCCCGGCCCGGTAACAGCCGGGTCTCCAGACTACATGAAGTAAGAAGGTTATACCTCAAATGCAAGTTGCTTAAGCAAAGCAAAGCAATAGTTCACAAGGAACTGAGCAACTAAAGTACCTGGAAACAATCAAACTCAGTCAGTATTCAATCAGACAAATTGTACAGCAAACAATCAAACAGTTTAAACAATACAACACAAAGCAAGCTCAAGGCTTAAGCCCAAGCTCCAACACCTACAAAACAATGTTATGTTAGTGTACAAACATCCACAACATCAATTAAAATCAACTTGTATCATTCTCCATGTACATTATGCTTTTGATCCTGAAAAACCAAGCAAACATTAGCAACTAGACCACTAGGCCAAGCCTAGGGTCCCAAAGCAAGAAAAAAGTTAAAACAGCAAGGTATCCACCATCCAACATCAAATTAACATCAAACAAGAGCAAACATCCTTGGTCTCATGTTTATATCATCCATCAAGTTCAATTCATGCACAAAACAATCCATATTGGTTCAAATGAAGCACCAAATATACAAACAGAAGTATTGCATTCAAAGCCATGCCAAAACACATCAAAAAAATCTCAAATTAAATACACCTAAACAGGGGTCAATCAAGGTCTACCATGTCAAATTTGAGCTCAATTGGGCAAATGGAACCATGTCAATGAAAATCAACAAAAACAGACACAATTTCATGCTCCAATTCACACCATCAATGCATACATCCACTTCAAAAATTCATATCTCATTGGAAACTAAAAAGAAATGGATGAGACCAAAACAGGGAGGTCCTAACATGTGTCTAGTTCATGCATATCAAATTTCATGGCCATACAATACAATATGAGGATTTCCCAATCAATCTACCAACCTATGTCACATGGACTTGCAAATTTAATCACCAGAAATGAAAAATCAAGATTAAATTGAAAATGCAATTAAAAATTCTACAAAAATTCATACAACATCCTAACATATCAACAATTCACCATGCCAAATTTCATTCAATTCTAACATGCATAGGTTATCCAATTAAATTCAACAAGTTGACATCAAGAGTTGTGACACAAATTGTCACACCTAAGTTCCAGAATTTGCTGCTCTCTAACCAGGTATCAAAAATTCATGAAATTTACATATAAATAATCCTCAATGAGTCAAGAACCACCACAAAAATTTTCAGCCATTTATTTTATGATATGAGTATTTCATGATCAAATTGCCAAAATGTATCAAAATGTGACATACATTAGAAAAGCCTATGCCAAATAAAATATTTGCCAAGCACAACTTTGACCAATAGGTCAAAAAAAACCTACACAAGTCAACAAAGTCAAGGAAAAAATCTCCATATTTTTAGGAATTTTTTACTATTTTTTATGAATTTTTTAAAGTGTTAAATATTTTTTAGAAATTAAATGAATTAATTAAAACTGCACAGTGGCATAACTGTAATTATTTTGAGCGCGGGAGGGAAACAACATTTTTGAATTTTCAAATGGAAATTTGGATTGAACACTGTTTTCTACAGAAACTATCGTCTCCTTCCTCACGCACTTTCCAGAAACGCATGACTACGACGAACACGAAATCTTCACCAAAACGAGCAAATGAATACTCGTTGGAAAGGTCTTTGAACCTAGATTACAAATATCCACCTAATTTTGTCTAATTCTTCCTATGTTCTCTGGATCGAGCGTTCTAAGGTTTGAACTCGAAACTTCCAATCCCGATTTCTTCACCTACGGTTATCTGTTTCTAAAACCAACAGCACCACTACGATCTATGATAAACAGGCTTCACAACGCATATGATAATTCAACATTTCATGAGATTCGAAAAAACTCAAACCTGTAATGGCAGTGCTAAAACCAACGTCCTTTGCTCTCAATTCCTTAAAACAGCAAGAGTAGAGGGATGAGGAAGATGATAAGTGGTGCTAGCCGCAACTGCCTTTGCTCCTATTGTCCATAATCCGATTTTGCCATTGTTGAGGTGTTCTTGAACAGTTGCGATGCAAGGCTTGATTGATGATGCCAAACAAAAACAGTCCTAGTACATGTTGAAACACGATCGCAGCAAAAAGAAATTCAAGTTTTGGTTGAAGATTGAGGAAGAAACTTGAGATTGAAGCTTGTTGTGTTCTTGAGGGTTTGGAGAGAATGTGAGAGATCTAGATCCAATCTTGGGAAAAGTGAGGTTCTGTTATGATTAGGAGATGATTTAGAATATATATGGTAGCTTAATCCATCACTAATCATGTTAATTAGCATTTTGGCATAATTAGTGAAATTGCAATTTTGCAAATGGAGGGTAAAATGGTCAATGCACAATGACAGCTAGTGCCAGCTGTTTTGACAGCTCAAGCAATCCCCAAATGCCCTATGTAATGTGTAGAAACTTGTTTCATGTCCATTGGTGGAGTATTTCTCAAAATCACATGTGTGTGGTAATTGATCCATTTTTAGCATTTCATTTTTCAACCCAAAACTCAAACCATGTGCATTAACCACAAAATGAATATTCAAACACACTTAAAATGCCATTCCTGAGGTGTTGGAAAAAGTCCCATTCAAAAATTCCAATTATTTTGACATTTGGACAATTTTGCCCCTGGTCCAATTCAGCTGTCCAGTTGAAAAGTGACTTTTTGCCTTGACCATTTTTGGGAAAATCCAATGATGCACCCTCAAAGTACATGTCAAATGGAGTTTGTGCATATAAAGAACTTGCAATTTGGACAAAGTATGTGGTAGTTATGGCCTCCTGATTACGGGTCTTTTCTGAAATTCACTGAGCCATATCTTGCAAACCATACATTGGATTTTCAAGTTCTTGGACTTTTTGGAAAGGTGAGAGCAAGATCTACAACTGTCATGTTGAACAATTTTTCATTTGAAGCTTCCTTGGACTTCTGTTTTTGAGGTCAAAAACTTTCCATTTTTGGAAACTTCAGTTACCAGTCACCTGCTATTTTTGGCAGTTTTTGTCCTGACTTGATTTTCTTCATTTTTAAGCTTTGAGATGTCATTTAACACTTGTTCCAACATGAATGAAGTGTGTCTAACTCATTTCCACCTCCAAATCCACCAGATCATGTACAGTTGACCACAGTTGACTTTTCATCTGATAGATGAATCTGGCAATGCATAGATCAATTTGAACCCCAATCTTCAACTGAAATGGCTCAAGGGTGACACCCTAGCCTCAATAAGCACCATATAACCATCAAATGAACCTCATAACCATCATAGACCCCATCTCCTGATCCAGCCCTGATTGGCCCAATACAACTGATTAGGGTTGACCAGTGGTCAAAACCCTAATCTCAAGGAATCTTCTCCAATCTCCTGATGACATCCAACCATGATGATGATGATGTATCAATTCAAACAAGATGAAGATCAATATCCTTGGAAATCATGAAACCCTAATTCACAGTCCAATCCTCAGATGGCCCATGATCAGTCATTAAACCTTAGCTTGCACCTTTGAACTTCCTCATCTCCTGATTAAGACTTGGGAAGATGGCTTGCACTATGTAACCACATGATATGCAATATGAAATGCCTAATGTCCTAAAATGATATGCAAATATGTTAATGCTAGTCCCAAGAGAGGAGGGCAAATTTTGAGGTGTTACAGCTGCCCCTATTCAATCCACTGTGAACCTGTCGATACGAAATAGCCTCGGCTTTCGGATGATCAGGATGAGGAGTGATTGAATACCAAGAACAGACGAACAATTTGCACTCTGATGGGATAATAATTAACAACGCCTGTCAGCATCGGCGAAGAAACAATCTTGAAACAAAAATCCGTCTGGTACGGAGAAAATCGATCTGAATACCGAAACAGAAATGTCGACCTGGATACCAAAATAAATGGTAACACAGGGATAACCATGGCCTGAACACCACTCATCCACTCGGGATTATTATTCTCTTTCCTTTTATCTTTTTTCTTGAACCCCAAAAATTTTCTCTTCTTCTACCTGGTCCGAAAACCACTTCGGTCTGAACTCCGAAAAACTGGCCTGAATACCATAAGTGCTTCAACCTGATAGTCGGAAACTTCACTAATCACCACTCTAAGGGCAACACGTCAGAGGGTACACCTTCAACCAGACACTGACTGATGACTGGGAAGAAACTCGACGTTTACTGAACATCGGACGATGATGTTTACTGACACCAAAAAACGCTCGACCAGACATTAACCAATGACCGGGAGGAAACTCGATGTTTACAGGCACCGAACAATGATGTTGACATGACATCAAACAATGATGCGGACAGACATCAAACAATGATGCGGACAGACATCAAACAATGATGCGGACAGACATCAAACAATGATGCGGACAGACATCAAACAATGATGCAGACAGACATCAAACAATGATGCGGACAGACATCAAACAATGATGCGGACAGACATCAAACAATGATGCGGACAGACATCAAACAATGATGCGGACAGACATCAAACAATGATGCAGACAGACATCAAACAATGATGCGGACAGACATCAAACAATGATGCGGACAGACATCAAACAATGATGCGGACAGACATCAAACAATGATGCAGACAGACATCAAACAATGATCGACCAAACACTTACTGATGTCTGGGAAGAAACGGTGGTTCCAAACTCACAATGCTGAACTCCTCGGAGCATCGTCTTCGCTGTCAGACAAAACCAAACCTCAAGCGGTAATCACGGCTTGAATCGCGCTGATCGCGTAACGTCTTCTGACTGTATCCCCATCTCTGTCCGACGGGAACATTTCCTCCAATATCGCACTACTGGGGAACATTGCTGATCTGACGTTGTGATGCTAATCTCCTCAGAGTAACATCTTCACCTTTGGTGAACCCCAAATCTTCAAGCGGTAACCACAGTTTGGGTTGCGTTGAATACATCCCTTTTCCATCTCCGTCCGACGGAAGGAGTCTTCTCCAGTGTCGTACCACTGGGACAATACCTGTGATCCAATCATGAGGCTATACTACTCGGAATAACACTTTCATTTTCTGGCAAAATACCTCTCAAACAGTAACCACGGCTTGAGACTAGCTGACGTTTGCAATGATGCATGCTTGATTTCTTCTGCGTAATGCTCCATAATTATGGAAATGCTACGCGATTATTTATTTTTCTATGCAATATGCAATGCTTATTCTACATGATGAATGCATAAAAATATCCCCCTCAAGGGAATTTTCTGGGGAAAACGAGACTCTCTGCTGAGGAACTCGCCACTGCTCCGATTTCCACCCTGCCGGGGATAGCACTGCTGCTAGGAAATAGACAACCCTTGCTGGGGATACAGATCCTTTGCACCCAACCCTCTCGAGGACATGCTGGGGAATACCTCCTTTGCACCCCACCCTCTCGAGGACATGCTGGGGATACAGATCCTTCACTGCACTCTGTGGGAATACCACAGTCTTTGACTTGCTGGGGATATAGATCCCAACTCTGCTTTGGGAACCCTCACAGATACTCCCGCTGGGGAAATGAGCAATCTTCAACCTGCTGGGGGAATACCATCCAGACCCTGCTAGGGGAACGACAACTACTCCGCTGGGGAGGACCCAATCAATCCACATGTAGGATACCCTCGGCTGGGGATGCAGATATTCGTCTGCTACGGAAACTCGTTCAATCCACTGGTAGAATGAACACTGTTGGAGAGATATGTCATTGAAAAAACCCGCTCCACTCGGGGACTAGCTGGGGAAATAAGAAAAGTTGGCACAACACCTGTCGACTCATCGAACCAAGGTATCCACCTCCTAATCTCGCACCAGCTTTCCACTTTTGAGAACTCCCAGACTCGTCTGGACCTTTTCTGCTCCATCATCTTGCATTCCAAGTCGTTCCGCACTCGACGAGACGTACTCCTGGGATTTATACATAAATTTCAATTTTCCGACTTTGAAGAGTCTTCTTGATTAATTTCAATGGTCGTCGGGCGTCTCTCGTCGTCTCTCCGTTCCTCCTTCGTCCCTGATCGAACTCTGCGGGGAATTACAAACTTTCCAGTCTTCCGACTTTGAAGAGTCTTCTTGATCATCATCAAGGCTCGTCATACGTCGCAACGTCGCTTCGTCGTTTCTTCATACGTTCGTCCCTGATCGGACTCTCATGGGGATCTCCCTTGTCAAAGCTTCCACATCACAACCTGCAAGTGAGTGAAAAACATCTAACAGTTCCTGCAAAACAGATCGTTAGACAAAACCGTGCCCCAGGCGTGTCAAGATTTCAACACCTGGGTCACTCAACCTTCCAAATAAGATTTCAAGCTCTCAATCTTATAAACATGCATCGGAAGGAACCTGTATGTGTTAAAATGCAAAGATTCTTTATCAAAAATTTCTGGATGTTTTTGCAATCAAAGCGGTAACGAAAAACAAAAACAAAATTATTTGACTGAATGTGCATTTTATTGATTGAAAAAATGTGGCTCAAATGAGCAATACAAAAGGAAGCAATTCCTGAAAAGAGGTAACTGCGCTCAAAAGGAAAAATCTATCCTAATGGCAATGTGAAACCCGTGATCTCATCGAGTTCCAACTCGGTTACACCCCATATGTCCTCAGACTCTCCATGTTTTCTGCCTTCTGAACAAGACGATTCCAACCGATCCCTACCGGGTATTATCCATGATGCTTTAACCAAAGCGCAAACGATCATGCTAGACGCAATTGTTCGTTTCAATCCCTCTTTTGCCTGGACCGCCCTTTCGGGTTTTCAGTCCACCGGGATACCCCTTTTTGCCCAAGTCGCCTTTCCAGGTTCTCGACTTGCCGGGTGTACATTTTTTATTTATATCCCTAATTTTTGCCCGAACCCTTTTTCTGTTTTTGGTTCGCCGGGATGCCCATTTTTGCCTGGACTATTTTGTTCTTTTCGTCCAGCGGGTCTTTTTTTACACGAAGTATTTTTTAACTGCGCCTGCATTCACAGGGGATGGAAAATCCTCACCATCCATGGTCGTTAACAACAAGGCTCCACCAGAGAAAACCTTCTTGACCACGAACGGACCTGCATAATTCGGTGTCCATTTGCCCCTTCGATCGTTCTGAGGAGGAAGGATCCTTTTCAGCACCATATCACCCACGTGATATACCCGAGGTCGCACCTTCTTGTCACAAGCACGCTTCATTCACTGCTGATATAGCTGCCCATGACGGATGACTACCAGCCTTTTTTCTTCAATCAGGCTTCCTGAGTGAGAAAGGCATGTGCCCCAGCAGACGTACGTACCGCGGTATGGTACCCAGGATACCAGCTTCGTACTCGGTCGCCATTGTTGGTACATTCCATCGTGCCCCAGGAAGCACTACCTCATCCACCTTATCCCCCATCAGACATCAAACCCGTTCGGATTCAGGGTCAGGCCCCTCCTCCGGGATCGGTTACTCTCAATCTTTCGATTAGAGCACCTCGAGATGTCCTCATCAGGGAACTTCAAACTTCATCAGTTGATAACCCTCAATGGGTTGCGGAGCAATGTAATCAGACGATACACCCCTTGATTGCTTTCTGAGAGTATCACAAATCAGTCAATATTCTTTTTCACTCTCGCAACCCGTCCGGTCAATGCTGGATTCTCAAACCCATACTCGATCGGATCCATCTCGAAATCCACAAAGTGGCATGAACCAGCATATACTGTCTCAGTCGGCGAGCAGCCTATGCCAAAGTACAGCAAGTTTTCTCGAACAGTGAATGTATTGTTTCACAGTCGGTAAACTTTTTGCTCAGGTAAATTGCATGCTCTTTTCGACAAGACGCGTCATGCTGACCCACTTCACCTCGTAGACCCCTCGAAGGCTGTCAAGTACAGATTTAACAGTCTCTCTCCATAGGGAGGCAACGGAATCGGAGGTTCCTGCAACTTTTTCTTTTATTTTTTCCAATGCCCCTTGGCAATCATTATTTCGTCTGACCGTTTGATTTTTTCTTTTGAATGGGTTCCCACGTGGCTGTTAAATGAGATGTGAACCATGACAGGTAGTTCAATCTATCTATGAAACCACGAACCTCTTCTTTTTATCCTCGGTTCAGGCTTTTCTCTTATTGTTTTTTTTTTTTACTCTTTTTTTTTTTTTTTTTTTTTTTTTTTTTTTGCAAGATGAACCTCGATTCCTCCCTTACGATGAACCCCAAAGCTTACCGGATCGCACTCTGATAGTGCACTTATCTGAATTCAACCTCAGTTTGAATTATCTCCACCAGATGCCCCACTCCTGTTTGGGACTTTGCTATCATGTCATAGCATAGCATTCCACTTCATGATGAATCATCTCATGAAACAAAGTCACCATGGCTCTCTGATAAGTAGCATCGGCGTTCCGCTTCTCTAGAGGACAATCTTCTCTCTATGGTAGCTTGTGAGCAACGATATCGGTGTTCGACCCTGGCGTATCCTGACACGACCAAGCGAAAATATCCACATGCTCTTTTAACAGGGCTACCATTCTGCTCTTGACTTGCCTCTGAGGCGGCTCCAATTTCAATTCCTTCCTGATCTCGGCGGTGCGTGGAATAACAATCTCAATCTACTCCACAGGCGGCTGAATCACCTTCTCCTCTTGTTTTCAGCAATCTGGCCAATCCCAACAGATCACAATCTTCTTCGTCTTCTTCTTCAGCAAGATAGATCGGTTTGTCGAAGTCATATGAGAGGTAACCAAATTGTTATCAATGAGATCCGGAGAAGAATTTTTTTGAAGTTGGGACGAGACAAAACAAAAGGAAAAAACAGAAAATAAACATTGCCATTTTTATTTTGTTTTTAAACTGCAAAAATAAATGAAAAACAGGGAACGCCACTTTTTGACTGAAAAACATCCATTTATTAATGATGCAGAAATGCAAATTTAAACATGAGGTGGCCCTTACAATGGACCATTGCGTGTCGGGCAACACGTATGGCTTTCATGCAAATAAACTGAAAACAAGAAATAATACTCTTCCAGACGAGTAACAATGTTGATCTTTCAAACCCTCCAGTTCAGGATTTGCTGCCCTGGTGCACACGGTTTTACCCAACCATCCAGCTTGCAGTCACTGTTGGTCTCTCCACCCACTGCACAGGTGTAATCTGCATCTTCAGCAATTGCACTCACCGTCGCTTGACCATGTACCGGCATGGGATTAGCATTAACATTCGGTGATGGCGCAAAATTGATAGCTTTGGAGTCTACCAGGTCCTGGACGACATTCTTGAATGCTCTACAGCCCTCAATGTTATGCCCCTGCGTACCAGAATGAAATTCACACTTGGCATTCTCATCGTAATCAGGAGGCCACTGATCTGTTCTTATCGGAACCATCGCCCTCGGCTGGACCAACCCCAAATCCCTCAACTTTTTGAACAGCACGGCATATGACACGGGCGGCTTGTCGAAGTGACGATCAACTCCTTTCCCTTTCACCTGGTACCCGGCTCTCGATTGCGGTGGCTGACGTTGCTGTCTGGCTGACTGATTACCAACAGGGATGTTTACCGCAGCAGCATGCTGATAATAACGACCCCCACTATATCCTCTTTGCTCATACACAGCACTCGAGTCACCCTCATTCTTGCGCTGACCGTTCCCGAATGGTTTCTTTGATCCCGATGACGAAGCATTACCACCCTGGATCTTCCCCATTTTCAGCCAACTTTCAATTCGCTCACCCGCCACCACAATATCAGCAAAGTTGGTGACGGGACAACCCACCATTCTCTCGGCAAAGACCCCTTGCAAAGTACCCATAAAGAGATCAGACATCTCCCGATCCACCAAAGGAGGTTGCACTCTGGCAGCCAACTCCCTCCATCTTTGAGCATACTCTTTAAACCCTTCAGTATTCTTCTGAGACATACCCTGCAGCTGGGTACGACTCGGGGCCATATCAGCATTGAACTGATACTGTTTAAAGAAAGCATCTCCCAGATCTTGCCAACCCTCGATGTCAGCAGATTTCAGCTTGGTGTACCACTCCAGAGATCCTCCAGACAGACTGTCCTGGAAGAAGTACATCCACAGCTTCTGATCCGTCGTGTAGGCAAAAATCTTACGTACGAAAGCTTGGAGGTGAGTTTCCGGGCAGGAACTCCCATTGTATTTGTCAAAGGCCGGCGCTTTGAATTTCTGTGGGATCACGATCCCCTCAACTAGCCCCATGTTGGACATATTGACAAATCCCGGAGTAGCATGGCTTTCCAGAGCCCTTACCTTCTCTGCCAGCAACTGGATCTCTTTGCTCTGTGGCTGGGTATTGTATTGCCCAAATGGCTCGTTGTGCATTGAGAATTGATCGGCTTCTCGGTCTTCCTCTCGGTCCTCATCAAAACCGAAGAATGGAGATAACAGGCCGTCTTTCAGATTATGCCCCAGACCGGGCCCACCACCAGTAGCAATACCAAATCCACCAGCATTGTTGTTCACCATACCCATAGTTTCTCTTTTTCCACCGTCTCTGGATCCCAGCCCCTGGTTGGAGACACCATCCAGGTTAACAGCACTGTTTGCTGCTGAAGCCCGCTCGAGCTTTTCAACCTTGTCTGCCAGAGCCTTCTGACCAACTGCGAAGCCTTGCATTATGTTGATCAACTCATTCATTTTGTCTTTCAGCTCGAGCATATCTGTGTTTGGGAGATCCATTAGTCGAGGAGTATTGCGCCTGGTGAAGTATCTGTGAGGACGGGTTGAGTGCAAAGGGATGACTCTACGAGCGCGAGCAATGATTCCTGCAAAACAGCAAACAGGTTAATATGCATGAATGCAACGTCTATCCATACGAGGAAGCTTCTGTCTCTTGATTTTGGTTTCATCGAGACAAATAATATTTCATCAATAACATTCTGACATCCGAATGTCTCTCAACCAGATTCTCAATCCATAATATTCCCCATATGGCTAGACTCAGGTTTGATGCAGATGAATGCAAGATGTGATGATGCAGATGTATGAGTGCACTGGGCCATCCTCCAAGTCATCTGATCCTCTGTACTGAATCTCTGATCTCTGAACTGATCACTACCATCTGAGGAGAAATGTAACCAATCTGACCCACAGGTTCCGAAATAAACGGAAGACAGATACATCATCATCATCACTGGTCTCTGAGCAGACACACCACCATCATCTGAATCGGCCCGGGGAATCCGAAATAAACGGATCCCCACTGATAAATCTCTCGGCCCGGGGAATCCTGAAATAAACGGATCCCCACTGATAAATCACGGACAGCACTCCGGCGTCACGGCAATAAATGATCATAAATCCGACTTATAAATATGCCTCTGAACCACAGATCAAAAAGAGTCACCATCTGAACATGCATCTGAAAGAATCACCCTCCCCTCACAGGTAAATTCTAAACAGGTCATCCTAAGGCGGATAATAGTCTCGACAATCGGGCGGAGATACTCAATGGGTTTGCCCTTTCGGGTGTGCCATTGTAGCTCCCTTAAGATCGTCTAAACCAAAGATCCGGGAAATGATCGGTCACCAGAGTCAACAACTCAGATGGAGTGACTCAAACAAAGTGGATACTCCACAAAGATGAGCACTATCAACTGAGCCTCGTCCGGCTTGTGGCACATCACGCCGCCAGGCACATGTTGATCTAACATGAAAGAGGCAACGTGAGACCACACTAGTCCTAGGTGTATACTCGGGCCTGGGTTTTAGCCCCACTCAGAACACCCACCCCAAACAACAGAATCACCTGCACAGAGGACGGCAACAACATGATAGTATGATGCATGCAGACATTAATGCAAATATATACACAGTGGTTAGAATAATAAATGCAATAAATAATACACACAAGCAACCTAAACTAATCCTAGAACGCTAGGAAGGACTCGCTTAGGGACGATGGACCAGCATAGGTCTACATCGAAGCTTATCCCCAGCAGAGTCGCCAGCTGTCGCATCCTGCGAAAAATCAACCGGCGAGCTAAAAAGAAATAAACACAGAGCCGCCACTGCGCGTTATTTATCCCAAGATAGGGAAAGGAAACGCTCAGAAAAACCTGGAAAGACATGGTCTCGCGACCAGAGAGAAAGGGTAAGGGAGTCGGTTACGCAAGGGGAAGGTATTAGCACCCCTCACGTCCGTCGTACTCGACGGGATCCACGTCCTAGAATAAAGAAAAGGTTGCTAAACATCACACACACACACGGGGAACGCAGGTGGGGTTAAGAGGAACGGGCTCGATAAGGTATCACACCTTATGCCTACATATCTTGTCTGGAACAAGAATCAGAGCCACTGTAGTTCGGCTTACGCACGCCAAACAACACAAAACAACACAAACAAGCAAGGGTGGCAAACATGGAGCCCGACAACCACTGGATGGAATTACGTCAGCATCCAGACCAAAACACACTCAAAAAGGGCAAACGTGGAGCCCGACAGCCAATCCTGGGCTTACGTCGGCATCCGAACCCAAAGCATGCTCAAAACGGCAAACGTGGAGCCCGACTGCCAATTACTGGGCTTACGTCGGCATCCGAACCAAAACGCACTCAAAAGGGCAAACATGGAGCCCGACAGCCAATCCTGGACTTACGTCAGCATCCGAACCCAAACAATCAATAGCATACAACAAACAAACATACAAACACACGCAAAAAAAAAAAAAGGCGCCCGGAGTGGTCTCGCACGACCACCTGCCTACATACCTCGTCTGGAACGAGGATCAGGGCGATGTAGTTCCCCTGAAAGGGACTAAATTGCTAACCAGAAACCGGGGAAAGACACACAACTAGGGAGCTGAGACTCGAGCCTAATGTTGTCATGCATCGTTCACCTAAGTTCGATTTTCTATCCTACTTGCATAAGCAAACTAACCTAACCAGGAAAGAAGCTAGCACACAAGCATACCGTCATATATCAACATTAAATGAGAACAGGCATCTCAAACAAACATGTCAATCAAATAATCACATAACACGCACTATAGCCAAACAAGGGGGCTCAATCAATCAGGTTTGACTGCCTAAGCAAGTCGTCTGTACAGGCTGTGTTTGCTCTTAACCTTGCCATTACGAGGCTAAGGTGAAGCAGATGAAAGGATGAAGTGAGGATGAGACCTCACAGCTCTTATCCCTAACCAGGGAGAGCTGACAAATGAGCATGGGTCCAGAATAGGGGAACCCTTCTATACTCGATGACTCTGACTCAATATGCACTGCACAAGATCTTGGGCTTTTGATCTCAATGCTACAACCATGTAATGGGAGCAAGGAGAAGACTCACTGAATAGTGGGGGACAGGTTGCTTGTCCCTACCTTCCACCAATTGCCTTACTTGAAGGACTTTTCCTGCTTGGGCTTAAAAATAAACATACACAAGCATTGCCTCTTAAGGAGGACTTCAGACAATTTGCCCGGCCCGGTAACAGCCGGGTCTCCAGACTACATGAAGTAAGAAGGTTATACCTCAAATGCAAGTTGCTTAAGCAAAGCAAAGCAATAGTTCACAAGGAACTGAGCAACTAAAGTACCTGGAAACAATCAAACTCAGTCAGTATTCAATCAGACAAATTGTACAGCAAACAATCAAACAGTTTAAACAATACAACACAAAGCAAGCTCAAGGCTTAAGCCCAAGCTCCAACACCTACAAAACAATGTTATGTTAGTGTACAAACATCCACAACATCAATTAAAATCAACTTGTATCATTCTCCATGTACATTATGCTTTTGATCCTGAAAAACCAAGCAAACATTAGCAACTAGACCACTAGGCCAAGCCTAGGGTCCCAAAGCAAGAAAAAAGTTAAAACAGCAAGGTATCCACCATCCAACATCAAATTAACATCAAACAAGAGCAAACATCCTTGGTCTCATGTTTATATCATCCATCAAGTTCAATTCATGCACAAAACAATCCATATTGGTTCAAATGAAGCACCAAATATACAAACAGAAGTATTGCATTCAAAGCCATGCCAAAACACATCAAAAAAATCTCAAATTAAATACACCTAAACAGGGGTCAATCAAGGTCTACCATGTCAAATTTGAGCTCAATTGGGCAAATGGAACCATGTCAATGAAAATCAACAAAAACAGACACAATTTCATGCTCCAATTCACACCATCAATGCATACATCCACTTCAAAAATTCATATCTCATTGGAAACTAAAAAGAAATGGATGAGACCAAAACAGGGAGGTCCTAACATGTGTCTAGTTCATGCATATCAAATTTCATGGCCATACAATACAATATGAGGATTTCCCAATCAATCTACCAACCTATGTCACATGGACTTGCAAATTTAATCACCAGAAATGAAAAATCAAGATTAAATTGAAAATGCAATTAAAAATTCTACAAAAATTCATACAACATCCTAACATATCAACAATTCACCATGCCAAATTTCATTCAATTCTAACATGCATAGGTTATCCAATTAAATTCAACAAGTTGACATCAAGAGTTGTGACACAAATTGTCACACCTAAGTTCCAGAATTTGCTGCTCTCTAACCAGGTATCAAAAATTCATGAAATTTACATATAAATAATCCTCAATGAGTCAAGAACCACCACAAAAATTTTCAGCCATTTATTTATGATATGAGTATTTCATGATCAAATTGCCAAAATGTATCAAAATGTGACATACATTAGAAAAGCCTATGCCAAATAAAATATTTGCCAAGCACAACTTTGACCAATAGGTCAAAAAAAACCTACACAAGTCAACAAAGTCAAGGAAAAAATCTCCATATTTTTAGGAATTTTTTACTATTTTTTATGAATTTTTTAAAGTGTTAAATATTTTTTAGAAATTAAATGAATTAATTAAAACTGCACAGTGGCATAACTGTAATTATTTTGAGCGCGGGAGGGAAACAGCATTTTTGAATTTTCAAATGGAAATTTGGATTGAACACTGTTTTCTACAGAAACTATCGTCTCCTTCCTCACGCACTTTCCAGAAACGCATGACTACGACGAACACGAAATCTTCACCAAAACGAGCAAATGAATACTCGTTGGAAAGGTCTTTGAACCTAGATTACAAATATCCACCTAATTTTGTCTAATTCTTCCTATGTTCTCTGGATCGAGCGTTCTAAGGTTTGAACTCGAAACTTCCAATCCCGATTTCTTCACCTACGGTTATCCGTTTCTAAAACCAACAGCACCACTACGATCTATGATAAACAGGCTTCACAACGCATATGATAATTGCACATTTCATGAGATTCGAAAAAACTCAAACCTGTAATGGCAGTGCTAAAACCAACGTCCTTTGCTCTCAATTCCTTAAAACAGCAAGAGTAGAGGGATGAGGAAGATGATAAGTGGTGCTAGCCGCAACTGCCTTTGCTCCTATTGTCCATAATCCGATTTTGCCATTGTTGAGGTGTTCTTGAACAGTTGCGATGCAAGGCTTGATTGATGATGCCAAACAAAAACAGTCCTAGTACATGTTGAAACACGATCGCAGCAAAAAGAAATTCAAGTTTTGGTTGAAGATTGAGGAAGAAACTTGAGATTGAAGCTTGTTGTGTTCTTGAGGGTTTGGAGAGAATGTGAGAGATCTAGATCCAATCTTGGGAAAAGTGAGGTTCTGTTATGATTAGGAGATGATTTAGAATATATATGGTAGCTTAATCCATCACTAATCATGTTAATTAGCATTTTGGCATAATTAGTGAAATTGCAATTTTGCAAATGGAGGGTAAAATGGTCAATGCACAATGACAGCTAGTGCCAGCTGTTTTGACAGCTCAAGCAATCCCCAAATGCCCTATGTAATGTGTAGAAACTTGTTTCATGTCCATTGGTGGAGTATTTCTCAAAATCACATGTGTGTGGTAATTGATCCATTTTTAGCATTTCATTTTTCAACCCAAAACTCAAACCATGTGCATTAACCACAAAATGAATATTCAAACACACTTAAAATGCCATTCTTGAGGTGTTGGAAAAAGTCCCATTCAAAAATTCCAATTATTTTGACATTTGGACAATTTTGCCCCTGGTCCAATTCAGCTGTCCAGTTGAAAAGTGACTTTTTGCCTTGACCATTTTTGGGAAAATCCAATGATGCACCCTCAAAGTACATGTCAAATGGAGTTTGTGCATATAAAGAACTTGCAATTTGGACAAAGTATGTGGTAGTTATGGCCTCCTGATTACGGGTCTTTTCTGAAATTCACTGAGCCATATCTTGCAAACCATACATTGGATTTTCAAGTTCTTGGACTTTTTGTAAAGGTGAGAGCAAGATCTACAACTGTCATGTTGAACAATTTTTCATTTGAAGCTTCCTTGGACTTCTGTTTTTGAGGTCAAAAACTTTCCATTTTTGGAAACTTCAGTTACCAGTCACCTGCTATTTTTGGCAGTTTTTGTCCTGACTTGATTTTCTTCATTTTTAAGCTTTGAGATGTCATTTAACACTTGTTCCAACATGAATGAAGTGTGTCTAACTCATTTCCACCTCCAAATCCACCAGATCATGTACAGTTGACCACAGTTGACTTTTCATCTGATAGATGAATCTGGCAATGCATAGATCAATTTGAACCCCAATCTTCAACTGAAATGGCTCAAGGGTGACACCCTAGCCTCAATAAGCACCATATAACCATCAAATGAACCTCATAACCATCATAGACCCCATCTCCTGATCCAGCCCTGATTGGCCCAATACAACTGATTAGGGTTGACCAGTGGTCAAAACCCTAATCTCAAGGAATCTTCTCCAATCTCCTGATGACATCCAACCATGATGATGATGATGTATCAATTCAAACAAGATGAAGACCAATATCCTTGGAAATCATGAAACCCTAATTCACAGTCCAATCCTCAGATGGCCCATGATCAGTCATTAAACCTTAGCTTGCACCTTTGAACTTCCTCATCTCCTGATTAAGACTTGGGAAGATGGCTTGCACTATGTAACCACATGATATGCAATATGAAATGCCTAATGTCCTAAAATGATATGCAAATATGTTAATGCTAGTCCCAAGAGAGGAGGGCAAATTTTGAGGTGTTACACTAAGTAACGTCAATGCTGTCTTCTTCAAACCTCTGAAGAGTGTTATTCCACCAATCTTCAGCTTCCTTCCCAAGCATATGAGTACCAAACTGCACTTTCTGAGCATCAGTACAGTTCATGAATCTGAAGATCTTCTCAATTGCCTTTAGCCAAGCTTGAGCTTTATCAGGTTCATGCCCACCCTCAAAGACAGGGGGATTGTTCCGCTGGAATCTCCCCAAAGCACAGAACTCATCATCATCTCCATTTCGGTTACTAGCATTCGCTTGAGGGATCTGACCCATGGATTCAGCCAACATCCTCAGCGCCTCACTAATGGCATCATCATTCCTGCCTGCAACCATCGTCCTGAATAGTCCGAACAATCAGACAACCAGTATCGATCGTGTCAGATACACAATCAAATACAACGGGATGGAAAACCCTAACGACTATTGACCAACTGGTCAACCAGGCTCTGATACCACTAATGTAACACCCCTTTTTCTATCCCAAAATACTTAACATATAATCCACCAATGGTACATATACACATTCATAACAATATATCATTTACAATCCACCAATGGTACATAAAGACATTCATAACAATATATCATTCACAATCCACCAATGGTATATATACACATTCATAACAATATATCATTCACAAATCCACCAATGGTACATATACACATTCATAACAATATCGCATCCACAAATATAGGCTAATTATCAAATACAGACACTTAGATTTCATTCCAAAACGAATACAACATTTAAAATCTCAATTTTTCATTTTTTACAGCAAGTAACCAGTTAACGCTCAGTGAGTAACCGATTACTATAAAACAACATGCAGAATTTTCTGTGTTTTTCATCGTTGGAGGACTTCCGGACCTCCGATTTCGATTCCGTAAAAAGCTACACGTTCAGAAAATTATAACTCATACAATATTCTAAGTATATAACATTAATTTACAGTTTTAACTCAATCAAATCACCACAAATCGAGAATATTCATCAATCTAATAATTTCAAACAACCATACAAAATTAGGGATTTTAACCTAAACATACATCTACCCATTGACTCGATCATACTAACCCATAATAATAAGGATTCTCCCCTTACCTCTTCAATTTTCTGGAAACCCTAGCTCTTCTCTTTACTTTTCTTCTCCTCTTTCTCTATTGCCTTCAATGATCAAATGAATCCTAATTCTCACTCTCCTCACCTCTTACTATTTATATTAGTATTCTATTTGAGCTTAAGTCATTATACTTCTAATTTAATTAATAGGCCCAATAAGACCTAATATTTAAATATCTCTATTTAATTCAAATAAATTAAACTAACACCATATATCCACCAAGTTAATTAATCCAATTATTCATGATATCTCCTATCAACTAAATAATTAAGTAACACTCCACATAAGTAATAATAGTATAATAAATAAATACTAAAAATTGAGTTGTTACAACTCTCCCCCAATTAAAAGATTTTCATCCTTGAAAATTCACCTCAAACGAACAACTCCGCATAGGATTCCCTCATCTTATCCTCGAGTTCCCAAGTAATATTGCCATTGGCGACTCCGCCCCATATCACTTTCACCAAAGCAATTGCCTTACCACGAAGCTTCTTCACTTCTCGATCTTCTCTAATCTTGTCAAGAATGCCACACGTAAGCTTCAACATACCAAGCTTAACACACGAAGATGTCGCTTCACAAACCAATCTTCCTTAGCACCAACCTCAGGAAAAATAACCGTCTTCTCGAAACAGTTGATATACACCCGATTAAATTCTAACCAATTCATACCCAAAATCACATCAAGTTACTTTAAAGGAAGACAAACTAAATCAATTCCAAAATCCCTACCAAAGATACTCAACGGACAATTCAGACACACATAGGAAGTAGAAACAGAACCCACAACAGGTGTATCAATAACCGTACTTCTACGCATATTAGATAATATAAGATTCAATCTCTAAGCACAATCCAAAGAAATGAAAGAATGTGTTGCACCGGTATCAACAATGGCAGTCAAAGGTGTACCATTAATAAAGCACGTACCTTGGATTAGCCTATCATCGGTAGTGGCCTCCGCGCCAGACAATGCAAACACCTTTCCTCTCGCTTGCTCCTTCTTTGGCTTATCACATTTGGTACTAATGTGACCTTTCTCCCCACAATTGTAACAAGTCACGCTCGAACCAACTCCACAATGGTTTGCTTTATGACCACTCTTGCCACACTTGAAACACGTCGCAGGATCCTTACTACAATCAACAACACAATGACCTTCAATGCCACAGTTGAAACACGTAAGTGGAGTAGAAGATCCTCCCCCACTTGGCTTCTTGCGAAAACCAGATTGTTTCCTCTTGTCATCATACGGTTTCCCACGATCCTGGTCTTTCCCTTTGAAACTCTTGTAGAAAGAAGCACTTTCCCTACTATCCTCATCCTAAATCCGACTCTTGTTAACCAACTCCGCAAAACGAGTAATCTGTTGGTAACCAATGGCCTTCTTGATATCATGTCTCAAACCATTCACAAAATTCAAACATTTAGATCTCTTAGCATTAGCAGTATTGTAATGAGGACAATACTTGATAAGCTCCTGAAATCTAGCAGCATACTCAGGAACAATACCATTTCCTTGCTTCAATTCAAGGAACTCCACCTCTTTCTTCCCACGACAATCTTCTGGAAAATAGTTCTCCAAGAAGACATCACGGAACAGAGCCCAAGTAACCTCAATGCTGTCTTCTTCAAACCTCTGAAGAGTGTTATTCCACCAATCTTCAGCTTCCTTCCCAAGCATATGAGCACCAAACTGCACTTTCTGAGCATCAGTACAGTTCATGAATCTGAAGATCTTCTCAATTGCCTTTAGCCAAGCTTGAGCTTTATCAGGTTCATGCCCACCCTCAAAGACAGGGGGATTGTTCCGCTGGAATCTTCCCAAAGCACAGAACTCATCATCATCTCCATTTCGGTTACCAGTATTCGCTTGAGGGATCTGACCCATGGATTCAGCCAACATCCTCAGCACCTCAGTAATGGCATCATCATTCCTGCCTGCAACCATCGTCCTGAACAGTCCGAACAATCAGACAACCAGTATCGATCGTGTCAGATACACAATCAAATACAACGGGATGGAAAACCCTAACGACTGTTGACCAACTGGTCAACCAGGCTCTGATACCACTAATGTAACACCCCTTTTTCTACCCCAAAATACTTAACATATAATCAGAGTAAATAAGCACGCGTATAAACAAAAGGGCGTTACATCAACGTTTTCAAAAACTAGGAGCTTTCAAAAACCAACATCATTCATCATCAATATACAATACACCTGGTCATTTAAAATAACACATTTAAATTATCATGAATATTCAAGCATATGCGTTCGCAGCGGAAAATAACGAATATCTATGCATTTCATCGAATGATCCATGTCCCATACCATGATCATCTCTCAATAATCTCTTCAATTAAACATGTTCACAATTAATAACATAAAACGTATCCAAATCAGATATGAGTTCCATTCTACCAATCTACCCAGTGTTACATGACCAGAGCATTGACTCACTACTTAGTCTCTAAACGAAGTACCGCACCTCTCCAGCTAATCTCGAGTGAGCTACCGTCCACTTACTTCAGCGATACTACTCCTGAGTATCTGCGCGATACCCATGTATAGGTAACATTCAAACAGAAAGGGTGAGAATTCAAATCATTATGAAGAAGTATTAATCAAGCACAATGTTTAAATCAACAATTAAAGGAATTCGTCACACTTCATATAACCATGTAAATAATATTAAACAACATTTATTTCACATGTTTCAAGCACACATAAAAAATCAAGGAGTATAATATTCAAATCCAATAAAATATTCCCCAAAATACACATAACGATAATTATCACATAATCACATAATTTGCCAAGTTATGTATCCAAAAATCACCAAATTTAATTACCAGATCTTATACACACATCACAATCACAACAATGCAAACATTCAACTATCACATGACTCTAATGTGACTCAATGCAAGACATGTGACTCTATGCATGTGGTACCATAATGTGAATCCAACGTTTCACCGCTTTCCGATTCAATATCTAGAATCCAAGCCACAACGTCTATTTCCAATTAAGGATTAACGTCTGCTACGCCTATTTCCAATTAAGGATCAACGTCTATTTACCACGCCTATTTCCAATTAAGGATCAACGTCTGCTACGCCTATTTCCAATTAAGGATCAACGTCTATTTACCACGCCTATTTCCAATTAAGGATCAACGTCTGCTACGCCTATTTCCAATTAAGGATTAACGTCTAATACCATGTGAACCCACAGTTTCACCGCTTCCACAATGAAGCCGAACATGCCATGAATGAATGTACAAATACCAATACATATGCAATTAAGATGATCTCTACCATCTTAACATTCCACATATCACCATAATTCAACTCTATGAATCATACACCAATGGTACATATACACATTCATAACAATATATCATTCACAATCCACCAATGGTACATATACATATTCATAACAATATATCATTCACAATCCTCCAATGGTACATAAACACATTCATAACAATATATCATTCACAATCCACCAATGGTATATATACACATTCATAACAATATATCATTCACAAATCCGCCAATGGTACATATACACATTCATAACAATATATCATCCACAAATATAGGCTAATTATTAAATACAGACACTTAGATTTCATTCCAAAACGAAAACAACATTTAAAATCTCAATTTTTCATTTTTTACAGCAAGTAACCGGTTAACGCTCGGTGAGTAACCGGTTACTATAAAACAACATGCAAAATTTTCTGCGTTTTTCATCGTTGGAGGACTTCTGGACCTCCGATTTCGATTCCGTAAAAAGCTACACGTTCAGAAAATTATAACTCATACAATATTCTAAGTATATAACATTAATTTACAGTTTTAACTCAATCAAATCACCACAAATCGAGAATATTCATCAATCTAATAATTTCAAACAACCATACAAAATTAGGGATTTAAACCTAAACATACATCTACCCATTGACCCGATCATACTAAACCATAACAATAAGGATTCTCCCCTTACCTCTTCAATTTTCTGGAAACCCTAGCTCTTCTCTTTACTTTTCCTCTCCTCTTTCTCTATTGCCTTCAATGATCAAATGAATCCTAATTCTCACTCTCCTCACCTCTTACTATTTATATTGGTATTCTATTTGGGCTTAAGTCATTATACTTCTAATTTAAATAATAGGCCCAATAAGACCTAATATTTAAATATCTCTATTTAATTCAAATAAATTAAACTAACACCATATATCCACCAAGTTAATTAATTCAATTATTCATGATATCTCCTATCAACTAAATAATTAAGTAACACTTCACATAAGTAATAATAGTATAATAAATAAATACTAAAAATTGGGTTGTTACAACTCTCCCCCACTTAAAGGATTTTCATCCTTTAAAATTCACCTCAAACGAACAACTCCGCATAGGATTCCCTCATCTTATCCTCGAGTTCCCAAGTAATATTGCCATTGGCGACTCCGCCCCATATCACTTTCACCAAAGCAATTGCCTTACCACGAAGCTTCTTCACTTCTCGATCTTCTCTAATCTTGTCAAGAATGCCACACGTAAGCTTCAACATACCAAGCTTAACACACGAAGATGTCGCTTCACAAACCAATCTTCCTTAGCACCAGCCTCAGGAAAAATAACCGTCTTCTCGAAACAGTTGATATACACCCGATTAAATTCTAACCAATTCATACCCAAAATCATATCAAGTTACTCTAAAGGAAGACAAACTAAATCAATTCCAAAATCCCTACCAAAGATACTCAACGGACAATTCAGACACACATAGGAAGTAGAAACAGAACCCATAACAGGTGTATCAATAATCGTACTTCTACGCATATCAGATAATATAAGATTCAATCTCTAAGCACAATCCTAAGAAATGAAAGAATGTGTTGCACCGGTATCAATAATGGCAGTCAAAGGTGTACCATTAATAAAGCACGTACCTTGGATTAGCCTATCATCGGTAGTGGCCTCCGCGCCAGACAATGCAAACACCTTTCCCCTCGCTTGCTCCTTCTTTGGCTTATCACATTTGGTACTAATGTGACCTTTCTCCCCACAATTGTAACAAGTCACGCTCGAACCAACTCCACAATGGTTTGCTTTGTGACCACTCTTGCCACACTGGAAACACGTCGCAGGATCCTTACTACAATCAACAACATGATGACCTTCAACGCCACAGTTGAAACACGTAAGTGGAGTAGAAGATCCTCCCCCACTTGGCTTCTTGCGAAAACCAGATTGTTTCCTCTTGTCATCATACGGTTTCCTACGATCCTGGTCTTTCCCTTTCAAACTCTTGTAGAAAGAAGCACTTTCCCTACTATCCTCATCATAAATCCGACTCTTGTTAACCAACTCCGCAAAATGAGTAATCTGTTGGTACCCAATGGCCTTCTTGATATCATGTCTCAAACCATTCACAAACTTCAAACATTTAGATATCTCAGCATTAGCAGTATTGTAATGAGGACAATACTTGATAAGCTCCTGAAATCTAGCAACATACTCAGGAACAATACCATTTCCTTGCTTCAATTCAAGGAACTCCACCTCTTTCTTCCCATGACAATCTTCTGAAAATAGTTCTCCAAGAAGACATCACGGAACAGAGCCCAAGTAACCTCAATGCTGTCTTCTTCAAACCTCTGAAGAGTGTTATTCCACCAATCTTCAGCTTCCTTCTCAAGCATATGAGTACCAAACTGCACTTTCTGAGCATCAGTACAGTTCATGACTCTGAAGATCTTCTCAATTGCCTTCAGCCAAGCTTGAGCTTTATCAGGTTCATGCCCACCCTCAAAGATAGGAGGATTGTTCCGCTGGAATCTCCCCAAAGCACGAAACTCATCATCATCTCCATTTCGGTTACCAACATTCACTTAAGGGATCTGACCCATGGATTCAGCCAACATCCTCAGCGCCTCAGCAATGGCATCATCACTCCTGCCTGCAACCATCGTCCTAAACAGTCTGAACAATCAGACAACCAGTATCTATCGTGTCAGATACACAATCAAATACAACGGGATGGAAAACCCTAACGACTATTGACCAACTGGTCAACCAGGCTCTGATACCACTAATGTAACACCCCTTTTTCTACCCCAAAATACTTAACATATAATCAGAGTAAATAAGCACGCATATAAACAAAAGGGCGTCACATCTATGTTTTCAAAAACTAAGAGCATTCAAAAACCAACATCATTCATCATCAATATACAATACACCTGGTCATTTAAAATAACACATTTCAATTATCATGAATATTCAAGCATATGCGTTCGCAGCAAAAAATAACGAATATCCATGCATTTCATCGAATGATCTATGTTCCATACCATGATCATCTCTCAATAATCTCTTCAATTAAACATGTTCACAATTAATAACATAAAACGTATCCAAATCAGATATGAGTTCCATACTACCAATCTACCCAGTGTTACATGACCAGAGCATTGACTCAATACTTAGTCTCTAAACGAAGTACCGCAGGTCTCCAGCTAATCTTGAGTGAGCTACCGTCCACTTACTTCAACGATACTACTCCTGAGTATCTGTGCGATACCCATGTAAAGGTAAAATTCAAACAGAAAGGGTGAGAATTCAATTCATTATGAAGAAGTATTGATCAAGCACAATGATTAAATCAACAATTAAAGGAATTCGTCACACTTCATATAACCATGTAAATAATATTAAACAACATTTATTTCACATGTTTCAAGCACACATAAAAACTCAAGGAGTATAATATTCAAATCCAATAGTATATTCCCAAAAATACACAAAACGATAATTATCACATAATCACATAATTTGCCAAGTTATGTATCCAAACATCACCAAATTCAATTACCATATCTCATACACACATCACAATCACAACAATGCAAAGATTCAACTATCACATGACTCTAATGTGACTAAATGCAAGACATGTGACTCTATGCATGTGGTACCATAATGTGAACCCAACGTTTCACCACTTTCCGATTCAATATCTAGAATCCAAGCCATCACGTCTATTTCCAATTAAGGATCAACGTCTGCTACGCCTATTTCCAATTAAGGATCAATGTCTATTTACCACGCCTATTTCCAATTAAGGATCAACGTCTGCTACGCCTATTTCCAATTAAGGATCAACATCTATTTACCACGCCTATTTCTAATTAAGGATCAACGTCTGCTACGCCTATTTCCAATTAAGGATCAACGTCTAATACCATGTGAACCCACAGTTTCACCGCTTCCACAATGAAGCCGACCATGCCATGAATGAATGCACAAATACCAATACATATGCAATTAAGATCATCTCTACCATCTTAACATTCCACATATCACCATAATTCAACTCTATGAATCATACACCAATGGTACATATACACATTCATAACAATATATCATTCACAATCCACCAATGGTACATATACACATTCATAACAATATATCATTCACAATCCACCAATGGTACATAAACACATTCATAACAATATATCATTCACAATCCACCAATGGTACATATACACATTGATAACAATATATCATTCACAAATCCACCAATGGTACATATACACATTCATAACAATATATCATCCACAAATATAGGCTAATTATCAAATACACACACTTAGATTTCATTCCACAACGAATACAACATTTAAAATCTCAATTTTTCATTTTTTACAGCAATTAACCGGTTAACGCTCGGTGAGTAACCCGTTACTCAGTTTAACAGAATGCAGATTTTTAAGCAAGTAACCGGTTAACGCTCGGTGGGTAACCCGTTACTCAGTTTAACAGAATGCAGATTTTTAAGCAAGTAACCGGTTAACGCTCAGTGAGTAACCGGTTACTGTAAAACAGCATGCAAAATTTTCTACGTTTTTCATCGTTGGAGGACTTCCGGATTTCCGATTTCGATTCCCTAAAAAGCTACACGTTCAGAAAATTATAATTCATATAATACTCTAAGTATATAACATTAATTTACAGTTTTAACTCAATCAAATCACCAGAAATCGAGAATATTCATCAATCTAATAATTTCAAACAACCATACAAAATTAGGGATTTTAACCTAAACATACATCTACCCATTGACCCGATCATACTAACCCATAACAATAAGGATTCCCCCTTACCTCTTCAATTTTCTGGAAACCTTAGCTCTTCTCTTTACTTTTCCTCTCCTCTTTCTCTATTGCCTTCAATGATCAAATGAATCCTAATTCTCACTCTCCTCACCTCTTACTATTTATATTAGTATTCTATTTGGGCTTAAGTCATTATACTTCTAATTTAATTAATAGGCCCAATAAGACCTAATATTTAAATATCTCTATTTAATTCAAATAAATTAAACTAACACCATATATCCACCAAATTAATAGTATAATAAATATATACTAAAAATTGGGTTGTTACACTCTGGTCCTTCTTCAGGCCCTGGTTCATCATAATCTTTAGCTCGAATGGCTATAACATCTTCAGTCGGAAAGTCGAATTGGATAGGTTGATACTCTTCAATCGTTTGATTATCCAAATGATCTGCCAACACACTTCTTTTGACAGGTTTTTGAGTATGATATTCAATGTCATATTCTGATAGCAACATCTGTCAATGGGCAATTTTTCCTGTAAACATAGGCTTCTCAAAAATATACTTGATAGGATCCATTTTGGATATCAACCAAGTAGTATGGTTCAACATATACTGCCGAAGACGACAGGAAGCCCATGCCAAGGCACAACAAGTTTTCTCAAGAAAAGAATATCGAGATTCGTAATCTATAAATTGATTACTCAGGTAATAAATAACATGCTCTTTCCTAGCTATCTCGTCCTATTGTCCGAGATACAACCCATCGATCCTTCAAAGACTGGTAAATACATAATCAAGGGCTTCCCTTCCACTAGTGGGATCAAAATAGAAGGCTCAAGCAAGTAACCCTCTATATTATCAAAATCTTTATGAAAATATTCATTCCACACAATGCTTTGATGTTTACGAAGAAATTTGAAGATTGGCTAATTAGTGGCAGTCAAGTGAGAAATGAACCTGGAAATATAATTCAAACGTCCGAGAAATCTTGTGACTTGCTTTTCTATTGTAGGTGCAGGCATATCTCAAATAACTCTGACTTTGTCTGGATCCACTCCTATACCTTTCTGGCTGACGATAAAACCCAAAAGCTTCATGGAACGAACGCCGAAAGTACATTTGTTTGGATTCAAGTGGAATATGAATTTCCTCAAATGTTGGAACAACTTCAACAAGTATTCTACATTATCTTCTTCAGTTTTAGACTTGGAAATTATGTCATCAACATATACCTCGATTTCCTTATGCACCATGTCATGGAATAAGGTAGTAATAGCCCTCTAGTATGTAGCACCAATGTTCTTCAAGCCGAAGAACATCACTTTGTAGCAGAATGTTCCTCAAAGGGTGATAAATGTTGTTTTTTCCATGTCCTTGGGTCCCATTTTAATTTGATTATACCCGGAAAAGCCATCCATAAAGGAGAAAACATTGAACTTAGCTGTATTTTCTACCAACATGTCAATATGTGGTAGAGGAAAATCATCTTTTGGACTCGCCTTATGCAGATCTCTAAAGTCTACGCATATTCAGACTTTTCCGTCTTTCTTTGGAACTAACACAATATTGGTCACCCATTAAGGATAAATAGATGTAACAAGGAAACCGACATCAATCTGTTTTTGCACCTCTTCTCTAATCTTGACAGCCATATCAGGATGAGTTCTTTTTAACTTCTTCTTCACTGGCGAACATTCTTATTTAAGCGGCAACCGGTGTTCTACAATATCAGTATCCAATCATGGCATATCTCGATACGACTAAGAAAATACATCAGCATACTCTTTCAACAACTCTACCAACCTTTTCTTGACATCTTCACCAAGTAGTGCCCAAATCTTGACTTCTCTCTTGTTCTCTTTGGAACCCAAGTCGATCATTTTGACAACCTCTTTATACGGCTGATTAGTCTTCTCCTTGTGCTATGACAACCGAGTAATTTCTTATGGAATACCACATTCTTCCCCACTCTCTTATTCTGCTTCATATACAGGGAATTCAAAGTTGGGAAAGGGCGCAAGGTCATTATTTTCAGTGGGTTTATTATTCACTAATATGCACATAATTTATGCTTTGCTTTTGAAAACAGAGAAATTTGAAAATGATATGCAAAAACTAAAATTGTTTTTTAACAGGTTTTTAGTTACCATTTTCCAGAAAAAAAGCAAAAAGAAAACACACATTGGATAACAAAACGTCTTTTATTAATGATCTTAAAATTTGAAACGAAGTTGATCGAACAATGTCAATTTCACCTTGGGCAGAGTGAAAGGAACTATTTGGAAAAAAAAATTACTTTGACAAATGAACGACATTAGGAACATTTATAGCAATCCAATTTTGACTAGTCTCTCCGTGCGTCACAAAACAAGGCCATTATGGATCTGAATCTCCTTCAACGATAGCAACAACGAATGAATCTCCCAGGTGAATGAAACCAACGCTATGGAACACCTCTTGGATAAGTCTTATAACAACTTCATGCTTTAATGCTCTTCTAGTTGTATAAGGTGAGAACCCTAAACCAACTCTGTTCTTATTCCCGGGAAGCTCAACAATACGTCCTCAACCTTCTGCTTGACCACTCTTCACAACCTGATGCGCATCTTTTAACGAAGAAATAAATTCCCCACTCTTCTGAACATCATTAACTATATTAAGGGCTCAGAACTGAGTCCTAACAGCTTCCTCATCCGCATCTATAAACCAGAAAGAGGAAAGGTGATTGACTAGCAAGGTTTGCTCACCGTAAATGATTACCAACTTATCATCCTTAACAAACTTGAGTTTCAGATGAAGAGTTGATGTTACTGCCTCAACACCACGTATCCATGGTCTTCCTAGTAAATAACTATACACCGGGTAAATATCCATCACCTGAAAAGTGACTTGGAAAACTTGTGGACCTATCATCATTGGGAGATTTACTTCACCAATCACCTTCCTCTTATAACCATCAAAAGCTTTAACCATCACCCTAATGTGCTTTATAAATTTACCTTGATAATCCAATTTAGACAAACTTGCTTTTGGTATAACATTGAGCGAAGAACCGATATCAACTAAAACATTGAACAAGGATTCCTCTCGGCACCTCATAGATCAATGCATATCATAATTGTGCTTCCTACCTTCTGGAAGCAACTCTTCATCACTGAAACTCAAGATATTACAGGCCGTGATATTTCCCACTACACCATCAAAATAATCCACTGTCACATCACGATCCACGCTGTTGCATCCGCGAAAAACAACCGGCGGGAAAAACAAACAAACAGAGCCGCCACCGTGCGTTATTTATCCCAAAAGAGGGAAAGGAAACGCTCGAAGTAAACCTGGAAAAGACATGGTCTTACGACCGGAGACGCAAGGATCGGGAGTCGGTTACGCAAGGGGAAGGTATTAGCACCCCTCACATCCGTCGTACTCGACGGGATCCACGCTCAGAAAGATAGGATAAGGTTGCTAAAACACTGCTCACAAACTGCACACACACACTAGAAGGAAACACAGATGGAAGAAGAGGGGAGCAGGCTCGCTAGGATATCGCATCCTATGCCTACGTATCTCATCTGGAATGAGAATCAGAGCTGTCGTAGTTCGGCTAACACACGCCAAACAAAACCCACACAGGAAACCGACTGCCAATCGCTGGACTTACATCAGACTCCACACAAACAGGCAAACCTGGAAACCGAATGCCAATCGCTGAACTTACATCAGACTCCAAACCAACAAACACACACACAGGAAACCAACTGCCAATCGCTGGACTTACGTCAGACTCCAACAAGCAAACAAGACACAGGAAACCAACTGCCAATCGCTGTACTTGCGTCGGACTCCAAACACACACAAAGGGGTTGCAAAAGAAAAAGGGCACCTGGAGAGATCTGCTCATCTCCTGCCTACGTACCTCATCTGGTATGAGGATCAGGGCGACGTAGTTCCCCTTAACAGGGAAAGAACTTCTGTCCTAACCAGAAACAAAGGGAGACACAAACTACTAGGGAGACTACGACTCGAGCCTAGAAGTTGTCATGCATATGATCCCTATGTTAAGGTTTCTATCTAACTTGCACAAGAAGCAAGCTATCCTAAACAACACAAGCAAATACATACAAGCACACAAAACAAGCACACACACTATATGCACACAATTGGGCTCATACAAGGTTAGGCTGTGAGACACAAGCCAACTGGAATCGGGTGTAGTTAGCTCTTAACCCTAACATTGAGAGTTACGGTGAAGCAGATGAAATGGGAAGTGAGGGTAAGACCTCACAACTCTTATCCCTGGCCTGGGAGAGCTTCAGACAAATGAAAGTGTGGGAGTTCAGAATGTAGGAACTCTTCTCCACATACGACTGACACAACAAAGATCTTGGTCTATTATCCATAATGCATCAACACCATGGTGTGAGCAGGGTGAATGACACAACTGAATAGCAGGAGATGGATTACACATCTCTTTTATCTGCCAATTGCCTCTTAAGAGGTCTTTACCTGCTTGGCACAAAAGTAAACATTCACAAGCATTGCCTCTTAAGGAGGGCTTCAGACAGGTGCCTGCCCACATAACAGGACAGGTCTTCCAGACTACATGCAGTCAGAGAAATTATACCTCAGTGGTTAAGCAACCAAGCAAAGCAAAATCAAGTTCAAAAGAACTCAAAGCAACTTAGGTACCTGTTGAAAAATCTAAACCAATCAGTTCACAGTTCAGACAATCAAACAGACAACAATCATCAGGCAATAGTACACAGACAGACAAAGCATTAGGCCACAATGAGCAAAGCACAAGCCATTAGGCAACTTGTTCTCAAAGCCTACAAAACAACTCAATATTAGCCAACATCAATCAAGTAATCAACTCAAATGAGTGAGCCTCTCCAATCATGGTAATGTGCCTTTGAACCTGAAATCCACAATCTAAACAGTGAGTCCAAACCACTAGGTCAAAGCCTAGGGTCAAAAGTAGGTCAAACATTCAAAACAGAACTTAAAATTTAACATGAATCAACTTCAATCACATCTTGAAACATTCCAAAAGGTCTCATATCAATATAATTAACCAAAAGCATTTCATGATCAATTGAAGTTCAAAGCAATTTTAAAGCTCAAATGTGACCAACCAGAATGAAAAATCTCAATTAAATCAGAAATGATTCAAATAATTCCAACAAAATTCATGAGCAATCACAACATACATAACATGCATCACACAAAAAATCAGGGCAATTGGAGATCATTTGGCATGGTAAACACATCATTCAAGTTGAACATCACAAGGTGTGACACAAATTGTCACACCAACTTAGCACATTCATAAAACAGAAATGACAAGTGATAAAAATACCAAATCAACACCAAAATGTCAAGCAATATGTCTAGTTATAGCATGCAAAATTTCACATTCATTGGATCAAAGACCAGCATTTCACAAGATGATAACCAAGGCAAGGTCAAATATGGACATGTACTCAAACATTCTAGCACCAAAATATATCCAGCCAAGCACAACTTGCATTTTGATAATCACAAAAAAGTAGACAACATAAGAAACATAATGCAAAAAATTGGAGGTCATTTGGATGAATTTTCAATTTATAGTGAATTTTAGAAGTTGAGAAAAATTTGAAATGAAAACATGAAGCCAAACATGAAATAATGAAGAAAAGGAGAAAAATGCAAGGCAAATGGAAAATGTCCTCAACCGGATTCGAACCATGTATATATTTGAATCCAGAAACGCGCCTAACTCAAAACGACGTAGTTTGGACACTTAAACCCTAACGCGCGCTCATGCATGGATTTAAAAATCCGCAGGTAATCCACATGAACTCGTGGATGAATCCGTAGGTAACCTGGAAAACAGTATGAACATCATGAAGAACACGATGAAGATCATGAAGATCTTCATCCAACTTTTCCAGATTTCAAAAAAAAATATTCCAGAAATTGCTAAAACCTACACCAATCAACTCACCACGCTATGCACATCAAAGATCAATGACTAATTCATGCTAAAACATCAAGATGAACACGAATCGAAGGAATCAAGAATCATCATCCAAAATTGAAATGCATGTAACTTGCTCAAAACAGCACCAAATCACTTCAAATTTGTTCCAGAATTATCACCAAACCATGATCTATTCAACTAGCACAAGGAAATGGAGAATTAAAGAGGTCGAAAAACCAACCTCTTGATGAACAGAATTGGATTCACTTGCTTCCAAGGCTTGGCAATGCTCAGATCTCTTCCAATATGCTTCTTGAGATGAATGATGATGAATGTGAGGCTCAAGGATGCACGAAACCAGCTGAATCTCCAACTGCCATGGATGCTTCAAGCTTCTACTCTAGCTCAATGTGCCACGATTTCTTCTGAATTCTTGTCCAAATATGCTCAATTATGCTTCATGATGATGAATTGAGCAATGAAATGTGTTTAAGCTTGAAGAATTTTGGAAAAAAATGAGAGAGAAATTTGGAGATTTTGGTGATTCTAGATCTGAAATGTTGATCCTGAGCAAAATAGTTATGATTAAGCATATATACCTCATGCTAATCATGTTTAAGAAGTGTTTAGGGAAAATGCAAATGTGATTAGTGAGTTTTGTGGTGTAAGTGCAAAAATTCAATTTCTACTTCATGCACCTCCATGCACGTGAACAGTGCACACTCTTGGTCTAAAATCTCTCACAATGAGTCCATGCAAGGTTTTGAATTGGTTTGGCATGCATATGTTCAACCAAAATAAGTTTATGAAAATTTTCCCAAAAATCCTCATGAATGCACCAATGATCATGCAATGAGATTTCATGCCAAGTGATAGTATGCTTGGAAAATACATGTTACAAGGATCAAAGTTCAAAAAGAACCAGTCAAATTGGAGTTTTGGTTTGAAAGTTATGCTCATTTGAAGTTTAAACCACACTTTGCCATGATTGGACCATATCTTCTCAACCACACATGAGAAATCCATGATCTTGGACTTTTTGGAAATGGGAGAGAAAGATCTTCAACTTTAATGTTGGACAAAATTTCATTTTAAGCTTTCTTGATGATGTAAAGTTGAGTTGAAGTTGGTCCAAAATCTTTCCATTTTTGGAAAGTTCAAATTACAGGTCACCTGCTATTTTTGGAAAGTCTTGACCTGACCTCAAATTCTTCAATGTTGATGTTTGAAATGTCAAATGAGACTTGTTTGAACATGAATGAGGTATCTCTGACCACTTCCCACCTCCAAATCCATAGTTGACTTGGCAGTTGACATACAGTTGACTTGATCATGCACAGATGATTTTGAGCCTCAACCACTTGATGAAATGGCTCAAAAATAAAACCCTAGCTTACACAAGCTCCACATAATAACCATATGATGATCTCCTTCTCAAGAAAGACCTCATCTCCTTGAAAAACCCTGACTGGTAGAATGCAACTGATTAGGGTTGACCAGAGGTCAAAACCCTAATCCCCAGGAACATGATCAGGCACAATGAACCTCTTGGTGATGATAAAACCATGATGATGGTGATATACTCTGGCACATAAGATAACGCTCATCCTCCTTGAGGAACCAATAAACCCTAAATGAAGCACAAACCTCAGATGATTGTGATCAATTTATGAGACCCTCAGGCTTGAATCTTTTAACCTCTTTATCTTCTGAGAAAGACCTAGGAGGATGACTTGCTTATTTCACATGATATGCAAAGATGTAATGCCTAATGTCCTAAAAATGAGATGCAATATGCTAAGCTAGTCCCAAGAGAGGAGGGCAAATTTTGAGGTGTTACACACGCACGCTTGTTATAACACATTCATCAAAGATTTCCGATGAGCCTCAGAATTTAGCAACAAAGACAACACCGATATTTTTTACGGAGTCTGAAGAAGTTGATATACCACCTTGTAATCATTTCTTTTGATTAGCCTTAGCAATTCTTCGACATCCTCATGCTTCTTAGGTTCATTAGACTGGCCAACGACCATAGGTTCTTGATTAACCATAACATGATCTTTACCGCAAAATTTCTTACTTGTTGACACATAATCAACCTTTCGGAGAGGTGTTGGAGAAAACATACGTCCACTTCTAGTCATACCATTGACATCTGCTATATTCTCGATAGATCGATCTGCTTCAATCATTACCTCTTTACCATCTTCCAACATAGTAGCATTACACCTCCAAGGAGCAACTTTGTCGGATTCGTACATAATCAGTCCAGGCAAAAAAATTATCAAGGGAGTCATAACACTTTCCTTGCACTGATAATTGATTTTCAAAGGCTTCAGAATATCAAATTGAGAAACAATAACAATCACTTCATCCTTTTTATGCTTAGTACTGACCTGTAAAATACCTTGGTCCATCAAGCCCTGGATATCTTTCTTCACTAACGTACATCCTTCAGGATTCTGCTCACACAACTGGAAATCTGTATGGTCATCTTCAAACAAACCAACCTTACATAACTTGACATGCATATCAGCCAAATAAGTCTTCACCAAACTAACATTATAAATCAAGCACTCTCCTGGACAAACTTCTACCATGCTGACAGAAGGTCCACCATGTCCTAGTAGAGGATTAACTTTCACATTAGGTTCGACATCTCAGAATTTCAACAAAGAGTTCTTGACGAGCTTCTGAACTTATTCTTTCAACGAAAAACAAGTTTCAAGATCATGCCCGATGCTCCCAGATGAAAAAAACAACGAGCTTCAGGTTTATACCACCATGGAAGTGGGTTTGGAATAGCCGGTGCAGATCTATTCTTAATCAACCCATTCTATAACAAAGATGGATACAATTCCGTATAAGTCATAGGGATAAGATCAAACTGGTTCTTCCTGGGAACATGAACTTGTTGATTTTGATTAGACTGTTAATTTTGTTGAAACTGCGGTTGATAAGTCTGAACAGTAGGAGTTGGACAAACCACCAGAGTTACTGCGACAATATGAGGATGTTGATAATACTATTGTTGAGTCTGGTTCTGATAACTGCCTTCCCCCTTGAGAAGTAGCACCAGTATCCCCTTCTTTCTTTTTCTAGAAACTGTTGCCATACTTCTTTGTTCGGCTTGATGAACTTGCTTCTTTTGTCAAACGACCCTCTCTGACACCTACTTCCAATCTGACTCCCATACCAACCATTTCAGTGAAATCATTTGGAGCACTAGTAACCATCCTCTCATAATAAAAAGAACTTAAAGTCTTGAGAAACATCTTTGTTATCTCCTTCTCCTCCATCAGAGGGTTAATTTGAGCATCAATTTCACGCCATCTCTGAGCGTACTCTTTGAACGATTCCTTATCCTTCTACGACATGGCATCAAGCTGGTCACGATCAGGATCCAAGTCCAAATTATACTTGTACTGATGTACAAATGCCTCTACAAGGTCATTGAAAGAATTGATATGAGCACTGCCCACCCCCATATACCACTTCAAAGCTACACCAACCAAACTGTCTTGAAAATAGTGGATTAACAACTTACCATCATCAGTGTGAGTAGCCATCTTCTGGCATTACATAGTCAAGTGACTCTAAGGACATAAATTACCCTTGTAATTTTCAAAGTTAGGGACCTTGAATTTGATAGGGATCTTGACATTGGGCACCAAGTACAAATCATAAGCTTTCTTACCAAACAAGTCTTTACCTTTCATAACTTTCAACTCTTTATGCAATTATTCAAATTGATCCTGGAATTCATCCATTCTCTCATAAACATCTGGATTCTCACTAGGAGCAGTGTAATAGATATGATCCTCTGCTTGTGGCACAACATGCACAACTGGAGGAGTGGTGACTATTACAGGTTGAACTGGAGGAACTTGATTCACCAAAGGAGATTAAGTAGCAAGGTTGAAATTCTCTGGCATATAGTTGGGAGCCATACCCCAAGGATAACCAACATGCATCTGATTCTGATGGAGAGGTCCATTAGGTACAGGATATATAACATGAGTTATTGCAATCTCAGAGATAACAATCGCTTAAGGCCGAGACAGAGGTGGAGGCTGATTCTGATTTTCCACTAAATGTTCCAATAGAGCGGTCAATCCGTCTATTCTTGTCTTCAAAGAATTCACGTCCTCACCAAGTTCTTTTTTCTCTTGATCAATGGTCTCCATCTTTCGTCTTGTATTGGCACGAGTACTGTACCAGTGTGTCAACTTGTCTTCTACGAAGACGAAGGAAAACAAATGAGACTATGACAAACACTTGCAGAAAGCAAAACCAAATGATGCAAATGATGCTTGAAATGCAATGTGAAAATGATTATTTTCAAGGAATTAAGGAATTAAAACCAGATTGCAAACATCATAAGTAATAACACATTAAAAGAAAAGCTCAAACTTTCATTTTATTAAAATATTTGAAAGGATTACAATTTCAGTACATGATGTCAAAGCAATCCTAAACAAAAGACATAAGCTAAAGCCTAGGATATTATGGAACCACAACTAAAGAAAATCCTCCTTCATGCTGCAACTTCCTTTTGAGCTTTTTGATCAGAGCTTCAAAATCACTCTTCATGTTAGTTTTTTTTTTCTCAAGATTTTGTCAACAACACATCTCCAGGCACCAGAGCTAGCCTCTTGATCCCTCTTCCTTTTCTGTCCATGTTGTTCAATCAAGTTATCCTTATGGTGAAGTAAATCATCTTTCTCCTTTAATCACCTTTGCAGTTCTTACCTCTTTGCGATTGAAACATGAAACTTGTTTTCCCAAGCATTTCTTTCTTGCTTCATCTGAGCTAAAGCAACTTGGAGTCCTTTCAGATCTTCAACTGAAACACGAATAAGTCCTATAACTTTAAGGAACATAGGTTCTTCATGAGGATAAGGCATCATGATCTTAGAAGATCTTGCTTGCACCCACTGAGTGTAAGGCTCCAAGACAACATAATCTTTGTTTCCTAATTCATCCTTTTCTTTTCGGTGGACCTTATGCCAGGCATGGACTATCTTCTACTTTAATCCCTTGCTATCAACACCTTCTTGAATAAATAACTCTTCCAAAAGAATATTTCTTGGTTTATCCTTCATAGCACACCCAAGCTGGCATCGAGCCAAAATCAGATTGTAGTTGATTCCTCCTTTTGTACCAAGAAGAGATACATTAGGGAATTCACCACAACTGCCAACAATATTCACATTATCATAAACTCTAGAATACCAAGTCACATCTACATTGGTGAAAGACATGATCCTATGAGACCACCTCAAACACTTCTTATTATCCTTGAATAAGCTGGACTGCAGCAAGTGCAAAATAAACCACTTGCATAGTAAAGGTGCACAACACATAACAGTTCCTCTATTCTTCTCCGTTTTGTGATGGATAGAATGATAGGTATCTATAAGCAAAGTAGGAACTGGATTCTAAATCAGAAAGATACGAATAACATTGATGTCCACAAAGTTGTCAACATTAGGGAACAAGATTATGCCATAGATAAGAAAAGTGAGAACAACTTTGAGAGCAACCATACTACTAGCACTACCAAAAGTAGCAGCCTTCTCTATCAAGAACTTAGCAGGTAGACCAAGAATACCTCCTTTAGTCACAAGATTAACATCAATCACCCCTTTTCTCAAATGCACAGACCTTCCAATGACATGAGACTTAGGTATCTCCTATAAACCACTGAACGATATTTGATCTGATACAAGCAAGCCTATGTAATAAGAATACTTCTCAAAAGTAGGTGCAGGCCAATAATCGGGGAAAGTGAAACACCTATACGTTGAATCATAAAACTGGACCAAGGTGTTCAAAACTTCGTCTTCTACATCCGTGTTCAACATAGTAAAAAGTCTTCCATGCATGACTTTGAAATTAGGAGGAAAAACCACCAAAGATCCTAGATTCTTTATTATGTCAATTCAGGACGTTTGAAACGGAACTGATGAGTGTTTCTCCTTCCAGAGTCCATACTCAAATTACCTACAATGTTTACAAATAAATTTCCTAAGTCCCTTGAAAACCAGGTTGAAAAGAGGTGTTTATGAATGCATGAAAGCATGATTATGCCACAATCACAAGCTTGGGGGTTTCAAAGGTTTAATATCCCAAACATAGTATGTTTTATAGCTTTGGATGTCTCGAATAGTAACCAGGTTCTAAATAAAGTTCCTAGAGTCATAAATCCATCTTTTGGACATTACCGGTTTAACGACTTGCTCGTAGACCAATAATATTCTCAAGAGAACCTCGTATGAGTGTCGTGTCGTGTATTAGCTAGACCAGGCCTACACCGAAAAGGTCACCACACTACATCCTAAAAGGGCAAGAGGGGTTAAAGTGTTCTAAGGTCTCTCAGAATCCTTGACTCCCAGGTCAAAAATAATAATTCCATTACGACTACTCGCAAGACATTAGTACCTCCAAAGGGGTCTCATCTGAGCGGGGTTCTCATGTCAACCTAACAAGGCTAACGACAATAAGGTCAACATGATTATACCACCATCCTAGCTTAAGTGCACTAAAGTCCGGGTAGGGGACTTATCTCACCACACAAATATCACCAAGCACCCACAAACAAAAATAACAAATGAAAAGCGATAACATAAACACAGATAAACAAGTTAGGCTTAACCCACTTAGAGACTAATTCCCCAGCACAGTCGACAGCTGTCGCGGCGAAAAAAGTTTGAGATTAAGCTATTGATTAACTTAACTCATAAAATCAAGAGTCACCACCGAACTTTATTGTTTCCAAAGGGAATGGGAAAAAGGTCGAACAAAACCCACAAAAAGGTAAAACAAAAGAGAAATCTAGACACAGGGGTTGGTTATGAAAGTGGAAGGTATTAGCACCCCTCACATGTATGGTACTCCATGGAACCACTTGAAAATTCATGTTTATAAAAAAACTGGGTTGTTTGTTGACTGATTTTTATTTGAAAATATATTTTATCGTATTCGAGTGGAAAAACTCAGCTTACTACCCATAAGTATGAGGAAATGAGCATTTACATCATCTTGATATGGAGAACTTTTACTTGGACTTTCTCACAAGTACGTCTCAACATTCAAGTGAAAAATTTAAATTATTTCTCAACATATTGTAGAAGTATAGTGGTTTGCATCACTACAAGAATAGACTAATATTCAATCTGCGCAAAAAAAAAGGCTCTTAAAGAAAAATGCACAAAGGCACAAAAAGAAGTTTGATGAGGTATATCTTTTTTAGAAGTTTGAAAAAAAGAGTTTAAGTATGCTTAAGTGTTTTAGCATTTATTGAGAAAAGGATTTTCTGGATCACTTGACAAAGTCAAGATTTGTTAAGGAAATGTGAAGTTTTAAAAACAAGAGGTTTTTGAAATAGAGAGAGAGAGGTTTTGAAAATTTTAGAAGTGGACGGAGAAGAAGAGCCTATCCTAAAGCATAAAGTAAATGACATGAAATGAAAGGTATCATTGTAAGGTAGCGCAAGAGAAAGCCTTTGTGTGTGCAAGGGAATTAACCACAAGATGGAGCAAGCATTTGACATTGATCAAAATAATCATTCCTTTTCCCTTGGATTGAGCCACAAGATGAAAAAGCATATAAGAATATGAATATCAAAAGATCCAGATGAACAACATAGCCACAAAGAAACATCCAAGTATTGAATTGAAGATCAAAGGGTCCAGAGGGATCACAAGGTCTCAGATGAATCATAATGTCAGATAAACTCCAAGCAAGGGAAAATCACTAAGTCCTAAGGCCTAAGGTCCAAGTAACTCCTCAAGCAAGGGATAATAACACAAAGTCCATAAGATCAGATTAAAGTTTTTTGGGTCTTAGCCATTTTTATCATGTTTTTGTTCTTTTACAATGAGAAGACAATAAGAAATATAAAGTGAAGGCAAGAATATAAATGTAAATGACATGAACGTAAGGAGCATAAATGTAAAGTTAGGTGTTAGATGTTAGACGTAAAAAGTTATTGATCATGAGACAAATAATGTATGTGGCAATCATGTTAGAGTGTTGATACAAAGTCAAACTCTCAAGGCATGAAGCCCAACTATTTCAAACCGCAAAGAGAAAAGAAGAGAATAAGATACAAGATGAGAGCAAGTTCAAGTGTTCGACTTAGGATCCACTATCAAACAAGTCAAGGGACCTAAACATATGGCACAACCCATGGATGATCTATCACTAACTCAAAGTGCCAAAAATATGATCAAATGATCATCTATCAACATATTGAATTAGAGAAATTAAATCAACCTAAAAGACCATCTATGAATGACTTGAAATGTAGAAGCATTGTCAACCAAGTCAACAACTCAAGCTCAAACATCAAGTTGTACAAAAATTAATCAAAAAAAGATTTTTAAATTGATTAAAAAGGGAAATTAAAGATAAAATTAAAATCAAGCACCAAAATATAAAAGAAATGGTTGAAAAAATTAGAGAAATTCAAGAAATCTTTAAGTAAGTAAGTCTCAAAAGTTGGATCTCAAAATGTTTGAAATGATCAATAATAAAATTGAAAATGAGAATTAAAATGAAAAAATGAAACAAAATATTAATAAATTCTAAAATGATTTCATAAATTATGAAAAAGGTAAGTGAGATGCAAAATATATTTATGGATTTTCTATAAAAAAATTGGATGAAAAATAAATTAAAAATCAACCAAAATTAAATCAGAATAGAAAAGGAAATAAAAATGAATAATAAAATAAAAGAAATATTTGAAAAAGGCGCCAACGGCTATTGAATTTGAAAAAAAATGCTGGCGGGATCCTATTGGCCTGAATGCCACTTCGGTCTGAACACCGGAAGACTGGCCTGAAAGCCACTTTGGTCTGGATACCACTTCGGTCTGAACACCAATTTGGTCTGAACACCGCAAGCTGCATCGATCTGAACTTCGGAAGCTTCTTCGATCTGAGAATCGGAAACTGGTCTGAATACCACTTCGGTCTGAACACCGAAAAACTGGCCTGAATACCGCTTCGGTCTGAACACCGGAAAACTGGCCTGAAAGCCACAAGTTCTTCGACCTGAACGTGGGAAACTTCTTCGATCTGAAAATCGGAAACTGGCCTGAATGCCACATCGGTCTGAATACCCGAAAAACTTGTCATGCCTGTCAGCATCGGCAAAGATAAGGAACAATGATAAATGAGGCGGCACACGTGCCAACGACCCATACCGGGGGTAACAAGCCGTGAGCATGCCATCCTCTATTCAATCCTAGCAAACAAACAATTTGCGCTCAGCTGGGGATTATTCTCTTTCTTCCCTTTTTGGACCCCGAAACTTCTTGGATTATCATTCCATCTCCGCCTGACAGAAATCCTTCCTCCAATATCGCACTACTGGGGAATACTGTTGATTCAAAATCATGATGCCAAACTCCTTAGAGTAACATCTTCACCATTTGGCGAAACCACCTCTCAAACGGTAACCACGGCTTCAGACTAGCTTATGCTTGCAATGCTTATGCATGATGATCTTTTAGCGTAATGCTCCATAATCATGGAAATGCTACGCAATTAAGTATGCAACATGCTATGCTTATCTACATGATGAATGCATAAAAAAGTATCCCCCTCAAGGGACTCTTCTAGGGAGCCCGAGGCAATCTGCTGAGGAACTCGACAACACTCCAACCTCCACCCTGCTGGGGAATAGCCCTGCTGCTGGGAAAAGGACCACCCTCACTAGGGATAACCTCCTCTGAACCCGATCCACTCGGGGATTTCGCTGGGGAAGAAACCACCAACGGACTCTGTGGGGGAAACAACAACCTTCGGCTTGCTGGGGAACTTAACAAGCTCCGCCATGCTAGGAAAAACAACCACCAACAAGCACCTCTGCTGGGAAATAGCAACCTTCAGGCCGGGCTGCTGAGGAAACACCGATCTCAATCCTGCTTGGGAAAACCAAGAAAATCTGGCACAGAACACCCGTCGACTCGTCGACCCTGGTATCCCACATCTAAACCCAGTATCCGCTTTCCTCTTTTGAGAGCTCCCCGACCCGTCTGGACTTTTCTGATTCATCACCTTGTATTCTCGACTCCTTCGTACTCGACGGCGATCGAACTCCTTGGATTCCTACAAACTTTCCAGTCTCCAGATTTTGAAGAGTCTTCTTGATTAATATCCAGGATCGTCGTCATCCCTTGCCGTCTTTCCATCATTCCTAGGTCCCTGATTGGACTCCGTGGGGATCCTTTTGCCAAAACTTCCCATCACCACCTGCAAGTGAGTGAAAATATCTAACAGCACCTGCAAAAGAGATCGTTAGACAAAAACGTGCCCCTGGCGTGCCAAGATTTCAACACCTGAGTCACTCAGCCTTCCAAATAAGATTTCAAGTTTTCAATCTTATAAACATGCATTGGAAGGGACCCGTATGTCTTAAAATGAAAAGATTCTTTATCACAAACAATTGGATGTTTTTGCAATCAAAGCGGTAATGAAAACAAAAACAAAATTATTTGACTGAATATGCATTTTATTGATTGAAAAGGTGTGGCTCAAACTGAGCAATACAAAGGAAGCAATTCCTGAAAAGAGGTAATTGCGCACAAAAGGAAAAATCTATCCTAATGGCAATGTGAACCCGCGATCTCATCGAGTTCCAACTCGGTTACATCCCTTATGTCCTCAGACTCTCCGCGCTTTCTGCTTTCTGAACAAGACGCTTCCGACCGATCCCTGTCGGGGATTATCCTGGTGTCATAATTAAAGCAAACGAACATGCTGGACGCAATTGTTCGTTTCAATCCCTCTTTTGCCTGGACCGCCCTTTCGGGTTTTTAGTCCACCAGGATACCCTTTTTTGCCCAAGCCGCCTTTTCAGGTTTTCGACTTGCCGGGTGTACATTTTTTCTTTTTATCCCTAATTTTTGCCCGAACCTTTTCCCTTTTTTTTGGTTCGCCGGGATGCCCTTTTTTGCCTGGACTATTTTATTCTTTTCGTCCAGCGGGTCTCTTTATACGAAGTATTTTTTAACTGCGTCCGCATTCACAGGGGATGGAAAATCCTCGCCATCCATGGTCGTTAACAACAAGGCTCCGCCAGAGAAAACCTTCTTGACCACGAATGGACCTTCATAATTGGGTGTCCACTTGCCCCTACGATCGTTTTGAGGAGGAAGGATCCTCTTCAACACCAGATCTCCTACGTGATACACACGAGATCGCACCTTTCGGTCGAAAGCACGCTTCATCCGCTACTGGTACAACTGCCCATGACAAATGGCCGCCAACCTCTTTTCCTCAATCAGGCTCAACTCTTCATACTGAGTCCTTACCCATTCAACCTCTTGCAACTTCACGTCCATCAGGACTCTCAAAGAGGGAATTTGAACCTCAACCGGTAGCACCGCTTCCATCCCATATACCAACGAGAAAGGCGTTGCCCCAGTAGATGTACGCACCAAAGTTCGGTACCCATGCAATGCAAATGGCAACATCTCATGCCAATATTTATAGGTCACGACCATTTTCTGCACAATCTTCTTAATATTCTTATTAGCTGCCTCAACCGCCCCATTCATCTTCGGACGATAAGGAGAAGAATTGTGATGCTCGATCTTGAATTCCCGACACAGTTCTGCCATCACCTTGTTATTCAAATTAGAACCATTATCAGTAATGATTCTTTCGGGAACCCCATATCTGCAAATGATGTCTCTCTTCAAGAATCTGGCGACAACCTGCTTCGTCACGTTTGTATAAGAGGCTGCTTCCACCCACTTGGTGAAGTAATCAATAGCCACTAATATGAACCGGTGCCCATTCGAAGCCGTAGGCTCAATCTTCCCAATCATATCGATGCCCCACATAGCAAACGGCCACGGAGACGACATCAAACTCAACGAATTTGGAGGCACGTGCACCTTGTCAGCATAAATCTGGCATTTATGACACTTCCGCACGAAATTGAAACATTGGGCCTCCATTGTCATCCAATAATAACCTTCCCTTAGCAGCTTCTTCACCATTGCATTCCCACTGGCATGGGTACCGAACGACCCCTCGTGAACCTCTTTCATCAATTGGCTTGCTTCTTTGTCGTCAACACATCTGAGCAAAACCCAATCGAAATTACGCTTGTACAAAACCCCATCCTTATTCAAGTGGAACACCATGGCCAACCTCCGCAGAGTCTTTCGGTCCTTCTTGGATGCTCCCTCAGGATATTCTTGAGTTTCCAAATAATGCTTGATATCGTAATACCACGGCTTCTCATCATCAGGCGCTGTTTCAACAGCAAACACATAAGCCGGTCTATCCAGACGTCCCACCTCAACACTGGGGAACTGATTCCACCGCTGCACCTTAATCAAGGTGGCCAGAGTAGCCAAAGCATCTGCCAAAGGATTCTCTTCTCTAGGCACATGATGCAATACCACCTTGGTGAAAAACGTCAACAATCTCCTCGTATAATCCCGGTATGGAATTAAATGAGATTGATGCGTATACCACTTTCCGTTAACCTGATTCACAACCAAAGCTGAATCTCCATATATAACAAGGTTCTTGATCCGCAAATCAATCGCCTCTTCAATCCCCAAGATACAAGGTTCGTATTCAGCCACATTGTTGGTGCACTCAAATGTTAGCCGGGCAGCAAAAGGAATGTGGGATCCATTCGGCGTAACCAAAACAGCACCAACTCCGCTACCATTTACGTTAACGGCCCCATCAAACATCAAAATCCATTCGGATTCAGGGTCAGGCCCCTCCTCCGGGATTGGTTCCTCGCAATCTTTCGATTTGAGAAACATAATGTCCTCATCAGGGAACTCAAACTTCATTGGTTAATAATCCTCAATGGGTTGCTGGGCGAGGTAATCAGACAATACACTCCCCTTTATCGCCTTCTGAGAGGTATACTGGATATCATATTCAGTCAAAATCATCTGCCATCTCGCAACCCGTCCGATCAATGTTGGCTTCTCAAAAATACACTTGATTGGATCCATCTTGGAAATCAACAAAGTGGTATGAACCAGCATATACTGCCTCAGTCGGCGAGCAGCCCAGACCAAAGCACAACAAGTTTTCTCGAGCAGTGAATATCTTGTTTCACAGTCGGTAAACTTTTTGCTAAGGTAGTATATGGCATGCTCTTTTCGACCAGACTCGTCATGCTGCCCAAGTACGCACCCCATAGACCCCTCGAGGACTGTCAAGTACAGGATTAACGGTCGTCCCTCCACAGGAGGCATCAGAATCGGAGGCTCCTGCAAATACTCTTTTATCTTTTCAAATGCCGCTTGGCAATCATTATTCCACCTGACCGTTTGATCTTTTCTCAACAGCTTGAATATTGGTTCACACGTGGCTGTTAGGTGAGATATGAACCGTGAAATGTAGTTCAATCTACCTAAGAAACCACGAACCTCCTTCTCTGTTCTCGGTTCAGGCACTTCTCGTATTGCTTTTACCTTAGCAGGATCAACCTCGATTCCTTTTTCACTTACAATGAACCCCAGCAATTTACCGGACCGCACCCCGAAAGTGCACTTATTCGGATTCAACCTCAGTCTGAATTGTCTCAGCCGGTCAAATAACTTGGCCAAGTCTACCAAATGCCCCTCTTCTGTTTGGGACTTTGCTATCATGTCATCAACATAGCATTCGATCTCATGATGAATCATATCATGAAACAAAGTCACCATGGCTCTCTGATAAGTAGCACCGGCGTTCTTGAGACCAAATGGCATCACCTTATAACAGAAAGTGCCCCACGGTGTGATGAACGTTGTTTTCTCCATATCATTTGGCGACATTTTGATTTGATTATAGCCAGAAAATCCATCCATGAAGGAAAACACCGAGAATTGAGCTGTATTATCTACCAATACATCAATGTGAGGTAATGGGAAATCATCCTTCGGGCTAGCTCTATTCAAATCCCGGTAGTCCACACACATCCTCACCTTCCCATCTTTCTTCGGGACGGGCACAATGTTCGCGACCCAAGGCGGATAATTAGTGACAACGAGGAAACCAGCATCCAACTGCTTCTGAACCTCCTCTTTAATATTCATGGCCATCTCAGGTCGAGTTCTGCGCAACTTCTGCTTCGCTGGAGGACAATCTGCTCTCAACGGTAGCTTGTGCACAACAATATCGGTATCCAACCCTGGCATATCTTGATAAGACCATGCGAAGATATCAACATATTCTTTCAACAAGGCTTCCATTCTACTCTTGACACTCGCCTCCAAAGCAGCCCTGATTTTCACTTCTTTTCTGACCTCGTCGGTACCTAGATTCACAACCTCTACCTGTTCCTCGTGCGGCTGAATCACCTTCTCCTCTTGTTTCAACAACCTGGCTAATTCCTCTGGCAGTTCATAATCTTCTTCGCCTTCTTCTTCGGCATGATAGATCGGATTGTCGAAATCATATGAGGGTGTAACAGGATTGTTATCAATGAGATCCGGCGAATGATCGCATCTGCATGAATGTTGATTCATGCACTGCTTTAGAACCGGAGTGAAACAAATTGAAAAAGGAAAATGAAAACATTGCCATTTTTATTTTGTTTTAAACTGCAAAAATAAATGAAAAATAGGGAACACCGCTTTTAATTGAAAAACATCCTTTTATTTATGATGCAAATATTGCAAAATGAAACATGAGGTGGCCCTTACAATGAACCATTACGTTTCGGGCAAAACATAAGGCTTCCATGCAGATAAAATTGAAAAACAGAAAATATTACTCTTCAAGTAGAGTGACAATGATGATCTTTTCGGCCTTCCAGTTCTGGACTTCCATCCCTGGTACGCACGGCTTTATCCATTGATCGATCTCACAATCACTGTCAACTTCTCCACCCACCATACAGATGTGATATCGATCCAGCATTCCAGCACTGGTGAACGTGAATGACGGACGGCGTCCTCTACCTTGTCCAGACGAGCCTCGGCCCGGCTGATAACCCACTCCGAATCTATCCTTCTTGGCGGCGATGTCCATCATCTTTCCCCAACCAGGAGCTTCCCCACTCTTCACCACCTCAGCAACCTGCTTGTACGAAGAAATGGACGGCTTCTCCTCTTCTTTGGAAAAAAGAGCATTTTCCACCTTGACGGTTTCAAATGCTTGACTCGGCGTTTCCCATATCTCACAGTCCATTTCAACATACTTGAACGATGATAGGTGGCTGACGAAGATATCCTCCTCTCCGCAGACTGTGACGACCTGCCCGTCCCAGATATACTTCAATTTCTGGTGCAAAGTCGAAGTCACTGCCCCAGCGACATGAATCCATGGGCGACCCAACAGGCAACTGTATGCCGGCTGAATATCCATGACATAAAATACCGACTTGAACACCTCGGGCCCGATCTTCACCGGGAGCTCCACTTCCCCAAACACTGCCCTCTTCGAACCGTCGAAAGCTCTCACTGTCAGGTCAGTGGGCGTCAAGATCAACCCTTCATAGTTCAGCTTCGCCAGGGCTTTCTTTGGCAACACATTTAAAGATGAGCCAGTATCAACCAACACGTGCGAGAGCACGGCTCCTTTACACTCCATAGCAATGTGTAATGCCCTATTATGATTCCTCCTATCCACAGTTAGATCTAAATCAGTGAAACCCAACCCATGACTGGCATTGACATTTGACACCACCGTCTCTAACTGATTGATTGTGATCTCCTGAGGAACATAGGCTCTCTTCAGTATCTTCAATAAAGCCTCCCTATGCCCCTCGGAGCTTAGCAACAACGACAAGATTGAGATCTTGGATGGAGTCTGCTGCAAATGGTCAACAAGCTTGTACTCTGACTTCTTGATGATTCTCAGAAATTCTTCAGCTTCATCATCAAGTTCTTTCTCCGACCCACCAGGCGCCGGTGTCACCACAGGAGTACCTTCATTTACCACTTGTTTCCCTCTTGCCCTGGCTAAAGCCTCGACCTTATCTTTCTTTTCTCTCTCTCTATCCCCATTCCTCAAGGCGTCCGGTGCAAACAACCTTCCACTGCGAGTGAACCCACTAGGTCCGACATTATCCACCTTTGAAATAGTGGTTTCACTTGTAGTTTGATCCTCCAACTTCTCCCCATTACAATATACTTCCCCACCATAATACCATGGCACGGCGTCATCTTTGTCATAAGGAATTGGCCCAGGTACCGTGATAGTAACTGGAGCCGCCTCTGCCAGCGTTGACAAATCAACCGGGTCAAAATAGATGGTTATGGTGGAGACATCTTCCTTCACCAAATCAACCTTCTCAAATCTGAGGCTTCCCTCATCCATCATCTTCTGGACAGCCTCCCGCAAGAAAACACACCCATTGATAGCAACAGTGCACGCAGCACAACAGTCATCACAACCCGGGAAGACCCCATTCTTCAACAATTGACGCTTGACCTCAGCCAACAGAGTCCTCAACTGATCCACATTCAACAGCCCAATTCTTCTACCATCTTCAGAAATTGCATTCACCCCCATTTGACCATGCACAGGCATGAGATTAGCATTCACATTTGGAGACGGTGCAAAATTGATTGCCTTGGAATCCACTAAGTCCTGGACCACATGCTTAAAAGCTTTACAATTTTCCACGTTATGTCCAGGGGCACCTGAGTGGAATTCGCACTTGGCGTTCTCATCAAAACTGGCCGGCCTCTGATCAGGTCTCAACGGTGCCAACGTCCTCAACTGGACCAACCCCAAGTCTTTCAGCTTCTTCAACAAGAATGAATAGATCACAGGTGGTCTATTGAATTGACGATCATTCATTCGTCCTCTTACCTGGTACCTGTAACACCCTTCTAAAATACCCCACATATTTAATTAAAATAACAATAACAAATATATATCAGAGTAATTATGCACCAAGGGTGTCACACAACACTTCACACATGTCACCATAAAATTCAGTCATGCTCATTATTTAATTCAAAATAACATTTTTGCATAATTCGCAGCGGATAGAAATCAAATCAACCATTCAAAACATATAACAGATTACATGTAAAATTATTCAACAATTAAAAACATCCCGTCCCGATGTTACATCTATCAGAGCATGACCCACTACGGAGACTACACTAGACTCCAAGCACTAGCTTCTACTCAATCACTGCTCGTTACCTGAAAAATAATTGTAAGGGTGAGTTCCTCAATCGATATAATAGACATTATAAATCATCACGTAATGCTAAGTGAATTCACACATTTAATCACCCTAATCTTATCACGCATTCAGTAACGGCACATCAACTCAAACATCATACTCAATACCAACAAAATGCAACTCAAATGAGACTCGACTCGTCATGCATGTGGTACCATTCGGAGTAAAACTCCCAACTTAAAATCATTGCCATTTTATTGGGCATCAAGGCATAAGCCTTCAACTTTCAACTTAAAATTTTGCCAATCCAGGCCAACGTGGTGTGAGCAAAGCTCCGACTTAATGCATATGAATGTACATGGCATACACGACTCTAAACTGTCGACAACATAATAAGAATAGCAATAGAACAATGTTTTCAACAAAATCAACTTATAATCAACTTATAATCAACTTTGGCTCACCAAGCCTACAACTCAGTATTTCCAACAACTTTAACACAACTTATCAACATATTTGTATCAACACTTCATAACATAAACTCAACAAAGTTACTCATCAAAATTAACGATAATAGGCCAATAACCAATTATGTTCACAACATTAAAATATCAATTTTTCCAATTTCCAATAGTGTTAACCGGTTAACGCCCTGGGTTAACCGGTTAACGCAGGACAAAACACACTTTATGGCAAAACGCAACAGTGTTAACCGGTTAACGCCCTGGGTTAACCGGTTAACGCAGGCAAAACAGCACATTTCCACAAAATATAACAGTGTTAACCGGTTAACGCCCTGGGTTAACCGGTTAACGCAGACAAAACAGCAGTTCCTGCGCTAACACAAGGCAGAATGCAGAGTTCTCCGCATTTTCCGCCGTTGGAGGACTTCCGGATCTCCGATTCAATTTCCGTGAAAAGCTATACGTTCGGGGGAACACGACTCACACAATTACGGACTCAGTTACAGCTTTAATACAACTTATTCATCACAATATTTTCAGCATTCAACATCCCAATTAGGGTCACTTCAACGGTTTATCACTACCCATGACATGTTAATCTATAATACCCATTAAACGACGATAAACCCCCCCTTACCTGAATAATTCGGCAATCTCTAAGCGTCAAGCTTTTCCGTTCTTCAACCTTTGCTCTCTAGCTCTTCCTCTTTGCCCTTTCTCCACTTTCCACTTTTCAGCCGCTTCTCTGTTTCACGTGAAAACTCTTTACCAAAAAAATGAAAACCCTTTTCTCTTATTCCAACTTATATATTTTCCACTAATTATTATTCCAAATAATAATAATAATAATCCAATAATTCAATTTATTTAATTAAATTAATAAATATATTATTAACTTAATTTAAATAATTCTCTTATTTTATTCGGGGTGTTACAACTCTCCCCCACTAAAAGAGTTTTCGTCCTCGAAAACATACCTCAAGCAAATAACTCTGGATAAGACTCTTTCATCTGACTCTCCAGTTCCCAAGTCACATTGCCACCTGCTGGTCCTCCCCAAGCTACCTTCACTAAGGCAATCTCTTTACCCCGCAACTGCTTCAACTCTCGATCCTCAATCCTCATAGGCGATATTTCAACAGTCAGGTTATCTCTCACCTGTACATCATCTACTTGGATCACATGCGACGGATCATGAATGTACCTCCTTAACTGAGACACATGAAAAACCTCATGCAAATTCGCAAGTGACGGCGGTAAAGCGATACGATAGGCTACCTCTCCTATCCTCTCCAAAATCTGATAAGGACCAATAAATCGAGGTGTCAACTTCTTTGACTTCAAAGCTCGACCAACCCCAGTTATCGGAGTAACACGAAGAAACACGTGATCTCCCTCTCGGAACTCAAGTGACTTCCTTCTCTTATCATGATAACTCTTCTGACGACTCTGAGCAATTCTCATCTTCTCCTGAATCATCTTAATCTTTTCTGTAGTCTGTTGAACAATCTCCGGTCCAACCACAACACTCTCACTGGACTCATACCAACATAACGGTGTCCGACATCTCCTACCATACAAAGCTTCAAACGGCGCCATACCAATGCTCGAATGAAAACTATTGTTGTAGGTAAACTCAATCAAAGGTAAATAACAATCCCAAGCACCTCCCTTTTCCAAAACGCAAGCTCTCAAAAGATCCTCCAATGACTGAATCGTCCTCTCAGTCTGACCATCAGTCTGCGGGTGATATGCAGAGCTCAATCTCAGTTTAGTTCCCAAAGCCTTCTGCAAACCTTCCCAGAATTTCGATGTAAATCTAGGATCTCTGTCCGAAACAATACTCGACGGAATACCATGCAAACTTACAATTTTCTCAATATACAACTCAGCTAATTTCTCTAACGGATAGTCCATTCTGATCGGAATGAAATGAGCCGACTTTGTCAATCTGTCAACAATCACCCAAATAGCTTCAAAATTCTTAATTGTCCTCGGTAAACCAGAAACAAAATCCATACTGATACTATCCCACTTCCACTCTGGAATAGCCAACGGTTGCATTAGCCCAGACGGCTTCTGATGCTCAATCTTTGACTTCTGACAAGTCAAACAGGAATAAACAAAACTCGCAATTTCTATTTTCATTCCCGGCCACCAAAATAACTTTTTCAAATCATGATACATCTTCGTAGCTCCAGGATGAATACTCAGGCCACTACGATGTCCTTCTTCAAGAATACTCTTCTTAAGTTCGGTAACATCCGGAATGCACACCCGACTACCAAATCTCACAACACCATTCTCATCAACTCTGAATTCGCCACCTTGACCTTGATTCACTAGAGTCAACTTATCAACCAAAAGCACATCGGATTTCTGACCCTCTCTGATCTCATCCAGAATACCACTTGTTAACTTCAACATTCCCAATTTAACACTATTGTGAGTACTCTCACACACCAAACTCAAGTCTCTAAACTGCTCAATTAAATCCAATTCCTTAACCATTAGCATAGACATATGTAATGATTTCCGACTCAATGCATCAGCCACTACGTTTGCTTTACCCGGATGGTAATTCAAACCAAAGTCATAATCCTTCAGAAACTCTAACCATCTTCTCTGTCTCATATTCAGCTCTTTCTGATCAAACAAATACTTTAAACTTTTATGGTCACTGAAAACCTCAAATCTTGACCCGTACAAGTAATGCCTCCATAACTTCAGAACAAACACTACAGCTGCCAACTCTAAATCGTGCGTCGGATAGTTCCTCTCATGAACCCTCAGCTGTCTTGAAGCATAAGCTATAACCTGCTTATTCTGCATCAACACGCCACCCAAACCCAACAATGAAGCATCACAGTAAACTTCAAATGATTCCGACGAACTCGGTAATATCAATATAGGAGCAGTAGTTAACCTTCTCTTTAACTCTTGGAAACCTTCTTCACATTTTGAGTCCCAAACAAACGCTTGCCCCTTCCTCGTCAACATCGTCAATGGTAACGCCAACTTAGAAAATCCCTCAATGAACTTCCTATAATAACCAGCCAAACCAAGGAAACTTCGAATCTCAGCAACAGACTTCGGAGCTTCCCACTTAGATACCGCTTCTATCTTAGAAGGATCAACAACAACACCACCTCTTGAAATCACATGACCAAGAAAACTCACCTCTCTTAACCAAAATTCACACTTGGACAATTTAGCAAATAACTTCTTTTCTCGTAGGACTCCCAAAACCACTCTCAAATGCTCAGCATGCTCTTCTTCAGATTTCGAATACACCAAAATATCATCAATAAACACCACAACAAACTTGTCTAGGTACGGATGGAAAATCCTATTCATATACTCCATAAATACTCCAGGCGCATTAGTCACACCAAAAGGCATTACAGAATACTCATAATGTCCATACCTTGTTCAGAAAGCAGTCTTCTGAATATCCTCGGTTTTCACACGGATCTGATGATACCCAGATCTCAAATCTATTTTGCTGAACACACTTGCACCAACCAACTGATCCATCAAATCATCAATCCTCGGCAAAGGATACCGATTCTTGATCGTCACTTTATTCAGTTGCCTGTAGTCCACACACAACCTCATAGTACCTTCTTTCTTCTTAACCAATAGAACTGGTGCACCCCACGGTGACACACTCGGACGAATAATTTTTTTCTCCAACAGATCTTCCAACTGACTCTTCAATTCAGTTAACTCAACAGCAGACATACGGTACGGAGCCATCGATATCGGCCTAGTACCAGGCACCAAATCAATTGAGAACTCCACTTCGCGCTCTGGCGGTAATTCATTCACCTCTTCCGGAAACACATCAGGAAAATCACACACCACGGCTAGATTGCCAATCACCAACTTATCTTTAGCCTCCAAAGTCGCTAACAGCATAAACAACTCTGCCCCATCAGCTACTTCCTCATTCACTTGCCTTGCTGATAGAAACAAACTCTTTCCCTCCTCAATCTCAGGAAAGACCACCGTCTTATCAAAACAATTGATAGAAACTCGGTTAAACACCAACCAGTTCATACCCAGAATAACATCAATCTGCACTAGTGGAAGACACACTAGGTCCATCCCAAAGTCTCTACCAAAAATACTCAAAGGACAATTTAAACAAACCGAAGTGGTAGTCACTGAACCCTTCGCAGGAGTATCAATTACCATACTACCAAACATCTCAGATATCTCTAACTTAAGTTTCACAGCACAATCCAAAGATATAAAGGAATGAGTCGCACCTGTGTCAATAATAGCTACAAGAGGAAAGCCATTAATATAACACGTACCTCGGATAAGTCTGTCCTCACTGGAGGTTTGAGTTCCGGTCAATGCGAACACCTTCCCAGTCTGGGATTTCTTTGGCTTCTGACACTGACTTCCAATATGCCCTTCTTCGCCACAATTAAAACAAATCATTTCCTTGTGCTTGCAATCAGCTATTGCATGACCAGTCTTACCACAACGAAAACACCTCTTTACTTCAGCAGTGCATACATTACTCTTATGACCAGCCTGACCACATTTGAAGCAAACTATACCAGCAGGAGCACCTCCCCTACTGGTCCTCTGAGCCGGAGCAGCTCCTTGTTTCCCTCTTCCCACTAGGGCATCATACGGCTTTCCACGGTTTTGATGTTGCTTGCCCCTGCGGTCACTGACAATCTTGTAATGAGCATTATTGTCTTCTTCAAATATCCTGCAGCTATCAACCAATTCAATAAAAATGCGTATCTTCTGATACCCAACAGCCTTCTTAATTTCAGAGCGCAGTCCATTTTCAAACTTGATGCACTTTGAAAATTCAGCACCAGCACCAGTGTAATGAGGATAAAATTTGGACAGCTCCACAAATTTCGCAGCATAATCAGTGACAGACATGTTTCCTTGCTTCAGCTCAAGGAACTCAATTTCCTTCTTACCACAGACATCTTCCGGATAATACTTTCTCATGAATTCCCTGCGGAATACATCCCAAGTAATGACTTCACCTGCCACGGTCAATCTCTCGTGAGTCTCTAGCCACCAGTCATCAGCTTCGACTGCTAGCATATGAGTACCATACCGAACCTTCTGAGCTGGAGTGCAATCCATAACACGGAAGATTCTCTCAATCTCTTTCAACCATCCCAAGGCTGCATCTGGATCATGCTTCCCTTTAAACACCGGCGGATTCTCTCTTTGAAAAGTCGCCAAGCTACGTGATCCAGCATCTCCACCAGCATTTGGCAAGTTCTGCACCGCTTGTGCCATCGCTTGCATTGCGGCAGCCATTGCAGCGTCATTCCTTCCAGCCATTTCAACTTATCAATACAACACAACTTAAAAGTTAGATTAGTAACAATACACAATTGTTAGACAGTAACGACACGACAACTGGCCGGACAGACCGACCTGCTCTGATACCACTAATGTAACACCCTTCTAAAATACCCCACATATTTAATTAAAATAACAATAACAAATATATATCAGAGTAATTATGCACCAAGGGTGTCACACAACACTTCACACTGTCACCATAAAATTCAGTCATGCTCATTATTTAATTCAAAATAACATTTTTGCATAATTCGCAGCGGATAGAAATCAAATCAACCATTCAAAACATATAACAGATTACATGTAAAATTATTCAACAATTAAAAACATCCCGTCCCGATGTTACATCTATCAGAGCATGACCCACTACGGAGACTACACTAGACTCCAAGCACTAGCTTCTACTCAATCACTGCTCGTTACCTGAAAAATAATTGTAAGGGTGAGTTCCTCAATCGATATAATAGACATTATAAATCATCACGTAATGCTAAGTGAATTCACACATTTAATCACCCTAATCTTATCACGCATTCAGTAACGGCACATCAACTCAAACATCATACTCAATACCAACAAAATGCAACTCAAATGAGACTCGACTCGTCATGCATGTGGTACCATTCGGAGTAAAACTCCCAACTTAAAATCATTGCCATTTTATTGGGCATCAAGGCATAAGCCTTCAACTTTCAACTTAAAATTTTGCCAATCCAGGCCAACGTGGTGTGAGCAAAGCTCCGACTTAATGCATATGAATGTACATGGCATACACGACTCTAAACTGTCGACAACATAATAAGAATAGCAATACAACAATGTTTTCAACAAAATCAACTTATAATCAACTTATAATCAACTTTGGCTCACCAAGCCTACAACTCAGTATTTCCAACAACTTTAACACAACTTATCAACATATTTATATCAACACTTCATAACATAAACTCAACAAAGTTACTCATCAAAATTAACGATAATAGGCCAATAACCAATTATGTTCACAACATTAAAATATCAATTTTTCCAATTTCCAACAGTGTTAACCGGTTAACGCCCTGGGTTAACCGGTTAACGCAGGACAAAACACACTTTCTGGCAAAACGCAACAGTGTTAACCGGTTAACGCCCTGGGTTAACCGGTTAACGCAGGCAAAACAACACATTTCCACAAAATATAATAGTGTTAACCGGTTAACGCCCTGGGTTAACCGGTTAACGCAGACAAAACAGCAGTTCCTGCGCTAACACAAGGCAGAATGCAGAGTTCTCCGCATTTTCCGCCGTTGGAGGACTTCCGGACCTCCGATTCAATTTCCGTGAAAAGCTATACGTTCGGGGGAACACGACTCACACAATTACGGACTCAATTACAGTTTTAATACAACTTATTCATCACAATATTTTCAGCATTCAACATCCCAATTAGGGTCACTTCAACGGTTTATCACTACCCATGACATGTTAATCTATAATACCCATTAAACGACGATAAACCCCCCCTTACCTGAATAATTCGGCAATCTCTAAGCGTCAAGCTTTTCCGTTCTTCAACCTTTGCTCTCTAGCTCTTCCTCTTTGCCCTTTCTCCACTTTCCACTTTTCAGCCGCTTCTCTGTTTCACGTGAAAACTCTTTACCAAAAAAATGAAAACCCTTTTCTCTTATTCCAACTTATATATTTTCCACTAATTATTATTCCAAATAATAATAATAATAATAATCCAATAATTCAATTTATTTAATTAAATTAATAAATATATTATTAACTTAATTTAAATAATTCTCTTATTTTATTCGGGGTGTTACAGTACCCGGCCCTCTGCGGTCTCTGTTGAAATGGCTGACGTTGTTGTTGCGGTTGTGGCTGTTGCTGTTGTTGATTATCAGCAGGAATAGTTACCGCAACAGTGTGCTGGTAGTAACGATTCCTACTCTGCCCCCTCTGAGCATACACGACACTTGTATCACCCTCCTTCTTCCTCTGACCATTTCCAAAGGGCTTCTTCGATCCAGATGACGAAGCGTTACCCTGTATCTTTCCCAACTTCAACCAACTTTCAATTCTTTCTCCGGCCACCACTATATCAGCAAAGTTGGTAACCGGGCATCCAACCATTCTCTCTGCGAATGTCCCCTGAAGGGTACCCATGAACAGATCTGACATTTCTCTGTCTACCAATGGAGGTTGGACTCGGGCAGCCAGCTCCCTCCACCTCCGTGCATATTCTTTAAACCCCTCATTAGGCTTCTGAGACATACCCTGCAATTGGGTACGGCTTGGAGCCATATCAGTGTTGAATTGGTATTGTTTAAAGAATGCATCACCAAGATCCTGCCAGCTCTTGATGTCAGAAGATTTCAACTTGGTGTACCATTCCAAAGACTCTCCAGACAGACTGTCCTAGAAGAAGTACATCCAAAGCTTTTGGTCCATGGTATAAGTAGAAATCTTACGGACGAAAGCCTGGAGATGAGTTTCCGGGCAAGAACTCCCATTGTACTTGTCAAACGCGGGCGCTTTGAACTTTTGTGGGATCACAATCCCCTCAACCAGCCCCATATTAGACATATTGACAACCCCTGGAGTAGCATAGCTTTCGAGAGCCCTGATTTTCTCCGCCAACACTTGAACCTCCTTGTTTGGTGGTTGGACACCGTACTGCCCAAACTGTTCATTCAACATGGAGAACTGATCTGCTTCTCTGTCTTCCTCTCTATCCTCTTCAGCCTCGAAGAAAGGAGGAAACAAACTGTCCTTCATATTGTTACCCATCGGACCTGGTCTACCACTTGTGGCAGCACCAAAACCACCAACATTATTAGTCACTACACCAACAGTTGTCCTCTTTCCGAGATCGCCTCCATCCCTGGAACCACCAAGACCGTGATTGGAGACCCCCTATAAATTAACACCACTATTAGCAGCTGAATCCCGCTCGAGCTTCTCCACTTTATCAGCAAGTGCTTTCTGCCCCACGGCAAACCCTTGCATGACATTGATCAATTCATTCATTTTCTCCTTCAGCTCAAGAAAATCTGCGTTGGGTAGATCCATCAGCCTAGGTGTGTTGCGTCTGGTAAAGTATCTGTGTGGACGGGTTGTGTGCAAGGGAATGATTCTACGCGCACGAGCAATGATTCCTGTAACAACCAAGCACATTAGAAACTGACACTTGCAAAATAGAAGACAAGTTATTATGATTATGCATGAATGCAATGTCTATCCATATGAGGAACACTCTGTCTTTCGATCCTGGCTTCATCGAGACAGATAATAATCCGGCATCAACATTCTGTCATTCATCGTCTGATTTTGACATACAGAGCAGAAAGTTATGATTTAGCAAAGATACCACCCAACCATGTGTGTGCTATGTGCGTGAAGAAATGGCAAAGCAAATAAAGCTTGAATACCAATCACTGAATGAAAATAACCATTGTATATCAAAAGTGCACCATATGTGCGAGAGTCATACATCAAGTCTGATACAAATCAAATACAATTCTCCAGAAATAGAAAGAAAATACAAACAAGTGACTTCCGCCAACAGGACTGACGGTAATCCAACACAAATGACAACAAGAGGCTACACTGAAGAAGGCCCCACAGAAGGCTCTGTGTCATCAACCATCCTGGTAAACTTCACAGTAAACCTGAGTTCAGTATTCTCCTGCTGCAGTCTTCCTATCTCCTTCTAGTGAGTCTTCATCTGTCGGAAATAATGATCCCTCTCAGCAAGATAATGATCTCTTTCAGCAATGATCTTCACGTTCTCTGCTTCCTTAATCTTCAGCTTTGCCTCCCACTCGGCGATAAGGGTTCTGACTCTGTTGTCCCTCTGATCCCTCACAAGGATTTGTCTCCTCCTCTCATCTTCGATGACCTTCGAAGCTCTAGCCAACCTCTCCTTGGTGACGTCATGCTCCTTCGTGGATGACTCCAAAGCTTGGCTGACCTTGCCATAATAAGCGGTGTCTATCTCAAAGCGCTTCACCACAAGAGCATGTCTCTTATCCTGATCTTCTATTCTCCCTTTGATTTCCTGATTAGCCATCTGAATTCTAGCAACACTCACCTCCAACTCAGTCTTCTCTGCTTGCAGCTGATCTTTGGCTTTCTTCATCTCAAGGAACTCTTCCATGCTAACAGAAGAACGAGGCCCCTCAATCAAAGGACACCAAGGATCACCTCCAGTAAATGGTAGATGTGTGAGCTCAATCCTCTTCCTAAGCCAATCATCAAACGGAGGAAAAGACCTGTTATTAACCTTCCCAAAAGGAACCTTGCCCTTTCTCTGAATGTCACGCCACTCCTCAGACACTTGCCTCAACCTTGTCTGATTGCCCTCAATTGGGAAATAGAAAGACTCCTAAATCTCTCGTCCAAGAGGAGGACCCTCCACAGCAAATCCCATCTGTCTCCTAAGAAGCACCGGGTTGTAATTAATGCAACCTTGAACTCCCATAAGAGGTACATTGGGAAGACTCCCACAACTGTAAATGAAATCTCGTCCAGCCATACCATTGTGATTCCAAGCTATGTCCTTGGCCCGCAAACCCATCAACATGACTGACCACTTGACAGTAGGGTCAAGAAAAGCAAAGGCACCTCTGGAAGGCAAATACCCCATGAACCATTTGTACAACAGCTGAGCACAACATCTGATCAATCCACCACGCCGCTTCTCGTTCCGATTATGGACCGAGTAATAAACATCCCTAACCAGAGTAGGAATGGGATTCCTCTGCATAAGCAACCTGATGGCATTAATGTCCACAAAGTTCTTCTGATTAGGGAACATGATGATTCCATAGATACTCACAGTAATCAAAGCACAAACGGTCCTCCAATTACCCACAACAACATGTTCCTTGGCTTTAGCCTCCAAGAAACTCAGATGAAAACCGGGTAACTTTCCTTTCTCCTTCAAACCTCCCTTGGTCACCTCCGGGCTCAAATAAAGAGCACGAGAAATCTCAACAGCATCAGGTTCCCCCTTAGTGACATAGAATGGAATCTGATCTCTGATTTGGATACCCAGGATGCTAGCATAGTCCTCCATCAAAGGTCCCAACAAGTAATCCGGGAAGACGAAACATCTCAAACCAGGGTCATAAAACTGGAGAAGAGTATGGATGACGCTCCTATCACTGTCTGTGAGCCTGAAAACCAACTTCAGAATACTACCGTATGCCTCACGAAACATCCCCACATGGTCAGGTGTAATCAATGTTATCATATCTCTCAGCACACCAATCTTTGGGTCGAAGAAACTGTAGACGACGTCGTCCTTCAAGCCGGTCCTCATGTCTGGAACAAAGAAGTCTCTCAACCAGGATCTCGATCAAGAATGTCCCCTGCATATGGATAAACATGTGTTAGATGCAGATAAATACAAAATGTGAATGATGTTGATGTATGAATGCAATGCACTGTGCCATCCTCCAAGTCATCTGATCATCAACTGTACAGAAGCCCCGGTCTCTGAACTGATCACAATCATCTGAGGTACTGAGTAACCACAAATCCGACTTGGGGTTCCGAAATAAACGGAACAGAGGATACATCACCATCATCACCAGAGATCCTCTGAACAGATAACCGCAAGACCCTCTAAACCAGCCCAGGGAATCCTGAAATAAACGGATCCCCACTGATAAATACCGCGGACAGAACTCCGGCGTCTCAGAAATAAATCCATAAATCCGACTTGTAAATAGGACTCTGATCAATATCTGAACCATTAGTCACCATCAAAGTCACCATCAGGACATGCATCTGTAAGAATCAACACTCCCCTCACAGGTGAATTCTAATCAAGTCATCCTAAGGCGGATAATGGTCTCGACAATCGGGCAAAGATACTCAACGGGTTTGCCCTTTCGGGTGTGCCGTTGCAGCTCTCATAAGATCGTCTAAACCAATGATTCGGGAAAGAACGGTCACCAAAGTCAATAGCTCAAATGAAGTGACTCAACCAAAGTGGATACTCCACAAAGGAAGAGCTCCCTCAAAAGAACCTCGTCCGGCTTGTGGTATGTCACGTCGCCCAAAACATGTTGACCTAACATGAGAGGCAACATGAGACCGCACTAATCCTAGGTGTATACTCGGGCCTGGGTTTTTGCCCCACTCAGAACACCCCCTCCCAAATCAGAGGAACCACCTTTACAGAAGACAGCACGATGATAGTATGATGCATGCAAACATTTATGCAAATATATACACAATATAATAATCATAAATGCAATAAATAGAGCAACACAAGCAACCTAAATTATCCTAGAGAACGCTAGGAGTGACTCGCTTAGGGAAGATGGACCAGCAAGAGGTCAACTTCTTAGTCCCCAGCAGAGTCGCCAGCTATCGCATCCGCGAAAAACAACCGGCGGGAAAAACAAACAAACAGAGCCGCCACCGTGCGTTATTTATCCCAAAAGAGGGAAAGGAAACGCTCGAAGTAAACCTGGAAAAGACATGGTCTTACGACCGGAGACGCAAGGATCGGGAGTCGGTTACGCAAGGGGAAGGTATTAGCACCCCTCACGTCCGTCGTACTCGACGGGATCCACACTCAGAAAGATAGGATAAGGTTGCTAAAACACTGCTCACAAACTGCACACACACACTAGAAGGAAACACAGATGGAAGAAGAGGGGAGCAGGCTCGCTAGGATATCGCATCCTATGCCTACGTATCTCATCTGGAATGAGAATCAGAGCTGTCATAGTTCGGCTAACACACGCCAAACAAAACCCACACAGGAAACCGACTGCCAATCGCTGGACTTACGTCAGACTCCACACAAACAGGCAAACCTGGAAACCGAATGCCAATCGCTGGACTTACATCAGACTCCAAACCAACAAACACACACACAGGAAACCAACTGCCAATCGCTGGCCTTACGTCAGACTCCAACAAGCAAACAAGACACAGGAAACCAACTGCCAATCGCTGGACTTGCGTCGGACTCCAAACACACACAAAGGGGTTGCAAAAGAAAAAGGGCGCCCGGAGAGATCTGCTCATCTCCTGCCTACGTACCTCATCTGGTATGAGGATCAGGGCGAGGTAGTTCCCCTTAACAGGGAAAGAACTTCTGTCCTAACCAGAAACAAAGGGAGACACATGTTAGACGGTGTGGCTAGTGATCGAGAGGGGGGGTGAATAGATCACCTCTTTAAAATTAATGGATTTAACGTTTTATCAGAGTTTTCAAAAATGGCGGAAAAATCAGTCCCGAATCGACTTCCGTCTATTCTGAACCGCTACTAGAAAGCCGGACACACAAGTGTAATTGCTGGATTTTAATGAGACTGACAGAAACAATTCACACCAGAATTCTAACAAATTGAATGCGCTTATCCTTAAATTCTATTTCCAATGAATTTAAATCTAGCTAACTGTTTTATCAAACAGTTGGTGTGTGTGTGATCGTCAATGAACGGCAATGGAGTTTGATTAAAGTTTTCTTGCCACTGTTGTCTTGAAAAAGAAGTAATCACCACACACTAACTGATATTGCGAAAACAGTTTGAAAAACGTAAAGAGGAGTAAGGTAAGAATACGATACGCAGAGATTTGGTAAGGAAGTTCCCCACGTCGTCCTCGCGTGTGGGTACGTCTCCCTCTCAATTTCAAATGAAATTGAGAACTTTGATTATCAATTATTGCCGAATCCGTTGATACAAAGACAGAATTCTAAACTCTAAGAACCTCTTCTTGTATAACCTTCACTTGATCTGAGCTCGATCAAGATTTTCCTGCACAAAGTTGCAAACAATTCACCGGTTCCACGACCTGCTTGCGAAATCCCCCGATCTCCAAACGCAACGCTGCGGCTGAATATGTTCTGCAAATGTGACTCCCAAACCCTCAAGAACACACCAGTTCTTGAAGGACAAACCAGTAGGTTTTTCCTAGAAACCCCCTTCAATCTTCGACTCAGCTAGATCCTCGATCGTTCCACTGCAAACCACAGCTAGATCCTTGATCGTACCACTGAACGTTATCTCAATGCTTCTTTAATCCAAAGAACAAGAATTGTTATGTGTAAATGTTCTTGAAGAAAAGTGATTGAGAAGATGAAGAAGATGAAGTCTCTTTCAGGTTTCTATGTGCTCACAAAACAATTGCTCCAACACTGCTTTTGATCTGTGTTCAATTGTTTTCCCTCAATGAATTCGTTGCATACATCTGCTGTTGAAACCTGTTCTTATATTCTGCAAAAACAGTTGCTGTTATGACTTAAAACAACTTTGTGTATTGATGCATAGGAGTGTGTATCGATACATACTGTAAGTTGTGTGAATATTTGGTGAAATCAATTACTCATGTATCGATGCATAAATCGTGTGTATCGATGCATGTGATTTTTACACTGATATGTATCGATGCTTAATGCTCATGTATTGATGCACATGCAGTCTCAAGTAGTCCTGTATCGATGCAGGAATCGTGTGTATCGATACATGGAGTTTTTGGCCTTCCATGTATTGATGCATGGCTCGTATGCATCGATGCATACTGAACAGAAATTGTTTTGTGATTAATCACAGGTTGCATGTATCGATGCAAAGGCTCATGTATTGATACATACTGATATAAAATGCATTTTAATAGTTATTCAAAGGGAATTTTCAATGTAGATTTATATGTATGTTTATGCAACAATAAAGTGGGATGATGGACAAAATAAGAACACAAATATATTATGTAATGTAATGCACAATCAATTTGGATGATGATCACACAATTTGCTATCATTAAAAATTAATTCAAGTTAAGGAATTCTTTCACAAACTCCCCCTTTTTGATGATGGCAAATTCTTGGCAAGATGTGTGATACTCCCCCTGAGTTTGTGCATATCTGCATTTTCTCCCCCTTTGTCAACATCAAAAAGAGGAAGAAACATAGCTATCAATCACAAAGTGTAGCATGGCATGGCAAAAATGGATAATAGGCTATCAATCACACAGAATGAAGCTGCAAGTTAAAGAATCATTCACAAAGAATCATTCAAAAAGTAAGGGCAATAACAAGTAGAGATAAACGAAATTGAAAAGCATTCTAAGGATACGAACGAGTTTAAGAGTTACAGAAGCTAAACCATATATTGTGCAACAAAATAAAACATGAGCAATATGAAATGAAATGCAGTGAGATGAAAGGGTGGTTGGTTAATTTGGATTGTTGCCACCACAGGACTCCTCATCATGTCTGTCAGGATCTCGGTAGCTTGGCGGAGGCGGAGGAGGAGGCATTGTGTCTGGATTTTGGCCCATGAAGGAGTATTGCCTAAATCGATTCTGAACTTCAATGCTTCTAAAGCTGTCCATAATCCCAGGATTTTCACGGCAATCATCCATAAAGCCGGACATTTCGTTGTAGAAAACCTGATGCCATTTAACCAAGTCTTGGTGCCAAGCGTGTTGATTGTGATACATCCGTGTATGCTCATCATGCCAGTCCCGATGCTCGTTGTGCCATTCAGATTGTTGAACATGCCAGTACCGTGCTTCTTCATGGCGTTCTTTGTTGACAATTTCCATCTGTTGAAGCATGTGAGTGATGTCCGCATTTGGTGTTGAGGCTGAAGTACCACCGGAGAATGGAGGGGCTGTAGGTTCAGGTACGTAGTTGGTGGGAGACCACCTTCGTGGCACCCACTCACCCCAACCAGTATTGGCCTCAGCTTGAGGTACATCTGTTTCAGGCGCATCCTGCATTTCTTCATCAGGTTGTTCTTCAACAATATGGATGCGTTCCGAAGGCACGTCAAAGTTGTAGATTCTGGTTTTGGATTTTCTTTCGAAGAAATAGAAGCATTTGCGGTCTTTGTCCCACCTATATCCCATATGTGATAGAGTGGCAGAGTCAAACTCTTGAGCTGCCGATGGGGATAGGAGAGGAACAATAGGTATTGCAACTTTCCAATACTTAAGAATTTTCATTATTTGAGATGCATAACCTAGAGCCACATTCTTGGAGCTGTCTCGCACAAAAAATAGACGTTTAACAAAGTAGTTCGCCCAATTTAGGAGAACCTTATTTTGCAGAATGTAGAGAAGATGTATGCTGGGCCTGTCCAACCGAGAGTGTCCGCTGTTTGTTGGACGCAGGATATGTGTGATAAGCCAGTGAAGAATACGCGGAGTCTGCTTGATCATACCTGACGTGACGTGTTCGTCCTCACTCAACAGTCTATCAATCTTTAGGATAGAAGTTGTAAAGTCCTTCAGGTCAAATTCAGGATCAAAGTGCAGGTCATGCCAGCACTTGAAAACCATCGACGGAGGCGGCATTTGAAATACCGTTTCCCAATCAGAAGCTTCAAAGGTATATGTTCTGACTCCGATAGAACACCGGAACATATAGCCTCTACCAGTTTGTAAACCAGCATAAAAGGCCCGGATGAAATCCTCATGATAGTCATCTTTTGTAGATAGAAATGACCCAAGTCTTTGTGCATGTAACAGTTCAACTACTTCATTTAGGTGCAGATGAACAACATCTGTTTTATCAAAGATATGAGGTTTCATTACCAACCTGGTCTTGAAGGATTCCTCAAATTCAGCAGTGATGGCAGGATGAAGAATGTCTAAGGCGTTTGAAGGAACATCTGGTGGTTGCTGAGAAGTACCGGCTGCTTCCTTTCCCTTTCCTTTTCCTTTGGCTCTGGCTAGAATAGTGCGTGGAGGCATGGTGATGTGAGATTTAGGGTTTTACCAAGTTTGTGAGAGAGAGTGAAGATGAGGAGGATTAGGGTTAGCCACTGGTTTTGGGGTTTTTGAGGGCAGATGAGATGAAGTAATGAGATAGGAGGTGATATGATTGGTTGATGTGTCGATGCATGAGAGAGAAAGAAATTGCATTTAATTCAGATAGCATCAGTATGTATCGATGCAGATAGTCATGCGTCGATGCCAAGTATTCAAAATTGTCATGTGTATCGATACATGCGATGGATGCGTCGATGCCAAGTGTTTACAATTGCCCTGTGTATCGATACATGCGATGGATGCATCGATGCATCCTGAAGCAGTTTTTGAAAAAATTGAATTTTTGAATATATGGATCGATGCAGGCTTCGTTGGTGTCGATGCATACTGATGCTGAACCAGTTTTTAATGAATTTTAATGCAGTATGAATATGCATTATGCACTGTCATGATGATTATGCTCAACAGAGATTCAGAAGTCAAATTTTAGTGTGCACACAATATGGACAGGAGTATATGCAATCAAATTTTGTATCAACTAGAGTAAGAACATTTGATGTAACATACACAATCACTTAGCAATAAGAAAATTGTAGAAAGGATTGATATTACCTCTGTTGGAGAACTCTTGTGATGGATAATTGACATCTAAAACAGCTCTTATCAACCATGGTGAGGCATAATATAATTAAGAGGTAACATGCTTATGACATCAATTGAGAAAGATCTAGGATTCCCAATTCGCGACGAATGTTGAAGAAAGGCTCCGTTGCCAATGGTTTAGTGAAAATATCAGCAAGCTGATTTTTGGAATCAATGTGCTCAAAGACAACGTCTTCTTTGTCAACATGATCACGAAGGAAATGATGTCTTATCTCTATGTGTTTAGTGCGTGAGTGTAAAACAGGGTTTTTAGTAAGGTTTATGGCACTAGTGTTGTCAGATTTGATAGGAATACGTTTGAGTTGAATGTTGAAGTCTTGTAGTTGCTGCTTCAGCCATAAAATCTGAGCGCAACAACTACCGGCTGCAACGTATTCTGCCTCAGCAGTTGACAAAGCCACAGAAACTTGCTTTTTGCTATGCCAACTGACCAAGGAGTTTGAAAACAGGTGACATGTGCCACTTGTGCTTTTCCTATCTGATTTGCAGCCAGCAAAATCAGAATCGGAGTACCCTACTAAGCTACAATCACTTCCTTTGGAGTACCAAAGCCCATATTTAGGTGTTCCGTGAAGGTATCTAAATATGCGCTTTACCGCTTTAAGGTGCGATTCCTTAGGATTTGATTGATAGCGTGCACACATACAAACACTAAACATGATGTCAGGCCTAGAAGCAGAAAGATACAAGAGAGATCCAATCATACCTCTGAACCTTTTGACATCTACACACTTACCATGCTCATCCTTGTCTAGATTTCCGTTGGTAGGCATTGGGGTGTCAATCGATTTTGAGTCATTCATTCCAAAGCGCTTGAGTAGTTCTCTGCAGTATTTTGTTTGACATACTGCTGTACCCTCATCAAGTTGCTTTATTTGCAGTCCTAGGAAGTAGTTCAGCTCCCCCATTAGACTCATTTCAAATTCTCCCTGCATAACCTTAGAAAATTCTTCGACCAAGTGTATGTTAGTTGAACCAAATATGATATCGTCGACATAAACTTGAACTAAAAGAATGTGCTTCCCTTTGTGTTTAATAAAGAGAGTATTGTCCACTTTACCTCTTGAATATCCATGATCAATTAGGAATTTGCTAAGCCTTTCATACCAAACCCGAGGGGCTTGTTTAAGACCATACAAAGCTCTTTTTAATTTGTAAACATGATCTGGATTTTCAGCATTTTCAAAACCGGGAGGTTGTGAAACATATACTTCTTCATTTATGACACCATTAAGAAAGGCACTCTTTACGTCCATTTGGTAAAGCTTAAAATCCTTAGAACACGCATAGGCAAGCAAAAGACGTATAGCTTCGAGGCGAGCAACTGGAGCATAAGTTTCCTCATAGTTTATGCCCTCCTCTTGGTTATATCCTTGTGCTACTAAGCGTGCCTTGTTCCTAGTAATCACTCCGTTTTCATCAAGCTTGTTTCTAAAAACCCACTTAGTGCCTATGATATGATGATCTCGCGGACGAGGGACAAGTTCCCAAACGTCATTTCTTTTAAATTGATTAAGCTCTTCTTGCATGGCCATTAGCCAAAATTCATCAATCAAGGCCTCTTTGGCATTTTTAGGTTCTACTTGTGAAACAAACGCGAAGTGAGAACAAAAGTTACTTATCTTGGACCGGGTCATTACTCCCTTTGAAATGTCTCCCAAAATGTTGTCGATGGGATGGTCTTTTGAGGATCTCCAAGCTGTTGGAAGATCATTTACTTCAGCTGTCTTTTCTTCCTCAATTTCTTCATGACTTGTATCTTCCTCCTTCTCATGGGAAAACTGTTTTGGACTGATCAGTTTCCTCAACAGCTTCCTCGAGTATGTCTTCTGTAGATACACCTGCGTCATCAAAAGAAATACCTTTTCCGACATTTTTTGGATAAGACTCATCAAAAGAAACATGAACCGATTCTTCAACAGTAAGTAAACGCTTATTATACACTCTATATGCTTTACTTGACATTGAGTAACCAAGAAAAATACCTTCATCCGCTTTTGCATCAAACTTCCCAATGTTTTCCTTACCGTTATTCAAAACAAAACATTTACAACCGAATACGTGAAGATGTGACAAGTTTGGTTTTCTTCCTTTCAAAAGTTCATAAGGAGTTTTGTTCAAAATAGGGCGAATTAAGATTCTGTTTAGAACATAACAGGCTGTGCTAACAGCATCAGCCCAAAAGTATTTTGGTAATCCACCCTCATTAAGCATTGTTCTTGCCAACTCCTCTAAAACACGATTTTTACGCTCCACAACGCCATTTTGTTGTGGAGTGCGAGGGGCTGAAAAGTTATGCTCAATGCCATACTTGTCACAAAACTTCTCAAAGTGATAATTTTGAAACTCACCACCATGATCGCTACGAATTGTAACTATTTTGGAATTCATTTTGTTTTGGGACAGATTTGCAAAATTTTTAAAAGCAGAAAAAGTTTCATCTTTGCTATGAAGGAATATAGTCCAAGTGAATCTAGAGTAGTCATCAACTATTACAAAGCCATAGTAATTTCCACCTAGGCTCTTTGTCCTAGAAGGTCCAAAGAGGTCCATATGGAGAAGCTCAAGGGGTCGTGAAGTTGAAATTACATTTTTAGATTTAAAAGACACCCTTGTTTGCTTTCCCATTTGGCACGCGTCACATAGGTGGTCTTTTGAAAATTTTATTTTTGGTAGACCGACTACTAGATCCTTAGATACAACCTTGTTTAGCAAATCGAAGTTAACATGAGCTAAACGTCTATGCCAAAGCCAAGAATCATCATTCAAGGTGACTAGACATTTAGTATTTGTTAACGGTACATCAAACAAGTCAAGCATATAGATGTTGTTTACTCTTACACCCTTAAACATAATGTTTTGTTCAACATGTTCAATTATGCAGCAAGTTTTTGTAAACGACACTTTATAGCCCATGTCGCATAGTTGACTTATGCTTAACAAATTGTGTTTAAGTCCCTCAACTAAATGGACATTTGAAATAGTAGTGATGGAGGGATTACCTACACTACCTTTGCCGAGTATAGCTCCTTTGTTGTTGTCTCCATAAGTAACATATCCCTTTTTCTTCGCCTTGAAGTCTATAAAAAGCGATATGTCACCGGTCATGTGCCTTGAGCAGCCGCTGTCAAGAAACCACCTTCTATCTACGGAGGCAAGGCACTCATCCTACAACATCAAAAGAGAGAAGTTGGTCCCCAATTTTCATTGGGTCCAAGAGGGTAAGTGTTAACATGGTTGCCTTTTGGCTTCCATTGATAAATACCTTTAGGGACTAGAAATCTCCTAAATTTGCATTTCTCAATGGTATGGCCAGCACGACAACAATAATGACATAAACCATGATGATGTGTTTGTTGTTTCTTGTTCATTGAATCCTTTAGAATAAAAGAGTATTTTGCATATGGAGGATTCAATGACTTCTTGAACAACTTGGGGTCAACGGCATAAGTAATTTTAGGTTGTAGCGCTTTCTCTAATTTGACCTTAAGAGTGTTTACTTCTTTTTGCCAAACATAACAAGCGTCACAATACCTAACTTTACTACATCCGTCAATGTTAATAGTTTTTGAATTTTCTGCAATACTAGTTTTCAATGCTTCTAAGTCAATTTCAGCTTTGTTTACTTTACCTTCCAAAAAAGAGAAAATATGTTTGTCGGAAGATAGTCTTTTAAAAGCATCTACAGCTTCGTTATGCAGTTTTTCAAAAGCTATTTTTAGTTCCGAAAAAGACATAGAGGAGAAATTATTGTAATACGCTTGGTTTACCTTTTTGTCATTGTTTTTCTTGTGGTAGGACAGATTTTTTGTGTGATCCATAAGGCACAGATTTGCAGCTTCATCATCATCACTTGAGCTTTGTGTGCTTGATGAATCACTATCACTTTCCCATGCAATATATGCTCTTCTTTGTTTGCTGTACCCTTTTGGCGAATCTTTTCTTTGATCCTTATATTTCATAGGGCAGTCCGTTTTATAGTGTCCGGATTTACCACAATTAAAACAGGATCCTCTTCCTCTACTCTTCTTGTTTTCTTCTTGTTTCGAATTTGTAGATTGTTTTCGAAACCTCATAAGATTTTTGTCGGAATGCTTGACTCCATTCTTTCGAATGAATCTATTGTATCTCCTTACAAACAGTCCCATTTCTTCATCATCCGAGTCTTTGTCACTACTTGAATCATTGTCGCTTTGCTCTTTTCGTGAGGACTTAGAGCTAGAGGCCACAAGAGCTATTGGCTTCTTCTCTCCCTCTTTGTGTCTTTTCTTCTCCTTTTCCTTCTTACTTTTATTCTCATATTTTTCAAGACTTTCCAAAGCTTGCTGATGTTCTTCCAGCTTTCCAAACAGTGTTGTAATCGTAAGTCTTGTAAGATCGTTGGCTTCCTTGATTGCTGTAACTTTAGGTTGCCACTCCCTGCTAAGACACCTGAGAATTTTATTAGTAGCAATTTCATTGGAAATAGGTTTTCCAAGAGCATTCAATCGGTTAGTTAGATGGGTGAATCTCTTTTGCATGTCGGAGATGGATTCTCCTTGTTTCATGTGAAAGAGCTCAAACTCTTGATTGAGTGTGTTAATGCGGGACTGTTTTACTTCAGTAGTACCCTCGTGGGCAACTTCTAAAGCGTCCCACATTTCTTTAGCTGTCGTGCAATGGGATACTCGATAATACTCATCAACACCAAGTGCTGAAATTAACATGTTTCGAGCTCTCCAATCACACGACCACTTTTTCTCATCTTTCTCATTCCAATCATCTTCTGGTTTAGGTACTATGGCGCCAGCCGCATTTGTCATAGTGATTTGAAACGGACCGTTTTCAATGGCAGCCCATACTAACCTATCCACAGAATTTATATGAACTCGCATGCAGTCTTTCCAGTAGCCATAGTTTTCACCGTTGAAAATAGGCGCTCTATTATACTCCCCCTTTGGTTCAGAATCCATACTGTTACAGGCAGCCACAGAGCACCAGCGAACCGGCGCTCTGATACCACTTGTTAGACGGTGTGGCTAGTGATCAAGAGGGGGGGTGAATAGATCACCTCTTTAAAATTAACGGATTTAATGTTTTATCAGAGTTTTCAAAAATGGCGGAAAAATCAGTCCCGAATCGACTTCCGTCTATTCTGAACCGCTACTAGAAAGCCGGACACACAAGTGTAATTGCTGGATTTTAATGAGACTGACAGAAACAATTCACACCAGAATTCTAACAAATTGAATGCGCTTATCCTTAAATTCTATTTCCAATGAATTTAAATCTAGCTAACTGTTTTATCAAACAGTTGGTGTGTGTGTGATCGTCAATGAACGGCAATGGAGTTTGATTAAAGTTTTCTTGCCACTGCTGTCTTGAAAAAGAAGTAATCACCACACACTAACTGATATTGCGAAAACAGTTTGAAAAACGTAAAGAGGAGTAAGGTAAGAATACGATACGCAGAGATTTGGTAAGGAAGTTCCCCACGTCGTCCTCGCGTGTGGGTACGTCTCCCTCTCAATTTCAAATGAAATTGAGAACTTTGATTATCAATTATTGCCGAATCCGTTGATACAAGGTTTTGATACAAAGACAGAATTCTAAACTCTAAGAACCTCTTCTTGTATAACCTTCACTTGATCTGAGCTCGATCAAGATTTTCCTGCACAAAGTTGCAAACAATTCACCGGTTCCACGACCTGCTTGCGAAATCCCCCGATCTCCAAACGCAACGCTGCGGCTGAATATGTTCTGCAAATGTGACTCCCAAACCCTCAAGAACACACCAGTTCTTGAAGGACAAACCAGTAGGTTTTTCCTAGAAACCCCCTTCAATCTTCGACTCAGCTAGATCCTCGATCGTTCCACTGCAAACCACAGCTAGATCCTTGATCGTACCACTGAACGTTATCTCAATGCTTCTTTAATCCAAAGAACAAGAATTGTTATGTGTAAATGTTCTTGAAGAAAAGTGATTGAGAAGATGAAGAAGATGAAGTCTCTTTCAGGTTTCTATGTGCTCACAAAACAATTGCTCCAACACTGCTTTTGATCTGTGTTCAATTGTTTTCCCTCAATGAATTCGTTGCATACATCTGCTGTTGAAACCTGTTCTTATATTCTGCAAAAACAGTTGCTGTTATGACTTAAAACAACTTTGTGTATTGATGCATAGGAGTGTGTATCGATACATACTGTAAGTTGTGTGAATATTTGGTGAAATCAATTACTCATGTATCGATGCATAAATCGTGTGTATCGATGCATGTGATTTTTACACTGATATGTATCGATGCTTAATGCTCATGTATTGATGCACAGGCAGTCTCAAGTAGTCCTGTATCGATGCAGGAATCGTGTGTATCGATACATGGAGTTTTTGGCCTTCCATGTATTGATGCATGGCTCGTATGCATCGATGCATACTGAACAGAAATTGTTTTGTGATTAATCACAGGTTACATGTATCGATGCAAAGGCTCATGTATTGATACATACTGATATAAAATGCATTTTAATAGTTATTCAAAGGGAATTTTCAATGTAGATTTATATGTATGTTTATGCAACAATAAAGTGGGATGATGGACAAAATAAGAACACAAATATATTATGTAATGTAATGCACAATCAATTTGGATGATGATCACACAATTTGCTATCATTAAAAATTAATTCAAGTTAAGGAATTCTTTCACAACACAAACTACTAGGGAGACTACGACTCGAGCCTAGAAGTTGTCATGCATACGATCCCTATGTTAAGGTTTCTATCTAACTTGCACAAGAAGCAAGCTATCCTAAACAGCACAAGCAAATACATACAAGCACATAAAACAAGCACACACACTATATGCACACAATTGGGCTCATACAAGGTTAGGCTGTGAGACACAAGCCAACTGGAATCGGGTGTAGTTAGCTCTTAACCCTAACATTGAGAGTTAGGGTGAAGCAGATGAAATGGGAAGTGAGGGTAAGACCTCACAGCTCTTATCCCTGGCTTGGGAGAGCTTCAGACAAATGAAAGTGTGGGAGTTCAGAATGTAGGAACTCTTCTCCACATACGACTGACACAACAAAGATCTTGGTCTATTATCCACAATGCATCAACACCATGGTGTGAGCAGGGTGAATGACACAACTGAATAGCAGGAGATGGATTACACATCTCTTTTATCTGCCAATTGCCTCTTAAGAGGTCTTTACCTGCTTGGCACAAAAGTAAACATTCACAAGCATTGCCTCTTAAGGAGGGCTTCAGACAGGTGCCTGCCCATATAACAGGACAGGTCTTCCAGGCTATATGCAGTCAGAGAAATTATACCTCAGTGGTTAAGCAACCAAGCAAAGCAAAAGCGAGTTCAAAAGAACTCAAAGTAACTTAGGTACCTGTTGAAAAATCTAAACCAATCAGTTCACAGTTCAGACAATCCAACAGACAACAGTCATCAGGCAATAGTACACAGACAGACAAAGCATTAGGCCACAATGAGCAAAGCACAAGCCATTAGGAAACGTGTTCTCAAATCCTACAAAACAACTCAATATTAGCCAACATCAATCAAGTAATCAACTCAAATGAGTGAGCCTCTCCAATCATGGTAATGTGCCTTTGAACCTGAAATCCACAATCTAAACAGTGAGTCCAAACCACTAGGTCAAAGCCTAGGGTCAAAAGTAGGTCAAACATTCAAAACAGAACTTGAAATTTAACATGAATCAACTTCAATCACATCTTGAAACATTCCAAAAGGTCTCATATCAATATAATTAACCAAAAGCATTTCATGATCAATTGAAGTTCAAGGAAATTTTAAAGCTCAAATGTGACCAACTAGAATGAAAAATCTCAATTAAATCAGAAATGATTCAAATAATTCCAACAAAATTCATGAGCAATCACAACATACATAACATGCATCACACAAAAAATCAGGGTAATTGGAGATCATTTGGCATGGTAAACACATCATTCAAGTTGAACATCACAAGGTGTGACACAAATTGTCACACCAACTTAGCACATTCATAAAACAGAAATGACAAGTGATAAAAATACCAAATCAACACCAAAATGTCAAGCAATATGTCTAGTTATAGCATGCAAAATTTCACATTCATTGGATCAAAGACCAGCATTTCACAAGATGATAACCAAGGCAAGGTCAAATATGGACATGTACTCAAACATTCTAGCACCAAAAAATATCCAGCCAAGCACAACTTGCATTTTGATAATCACAGAAAAGTAGACAACATGAGAAACATAATGCAAAAAATTGGAGGTCATTTGGATGAATTTTCAATTTATAGTGAATTTTAGAAGTTGAGAAAAATCTGAAATGAAAACATGAAGCCAAACATGAAATAATGAAGAAAAGGAGAAAAATGCAAGGCAAATGGAAAATGTCCTCAACCGGATTCGAACCATGTATATATTTGAATCCAAAAACGCGCCTAACTCAAAACGACGTAGTTTGGACACTTAAACCCTAACGCGCGCTCATGCATGGATTTAAAAATCCGCAGGTAATCCACATGAACTCGTGGATGAATCCGTAGGTAACATGGAAAACAGTATGAACATCATGAAGAACACGATGAAGATCATGAAGATCTTCATCCAACTTTTCCAGATTTCAAAAAAAATATTCCAGAAATTGCTAAAACCTACACCAATCAACTCACCACGCTATGCACATCAAAGATCAATGACTAATTCATGCTAAAACATCAAGATGAACACGAATCGAAGGAATCAAGAATCATCATCCAAAATTGAAATGCATGTAACTTGCTCAAAACAGCACCAAATCACTTCAAATTTGTTCCAGAATTATCACCAAACCATGATCTATTCAACTAGCACAAGGAAATGGAGAATTAAAGAGGTCGAAAAACCAACCTCTTGATGAACAGAATTGGATTCACTTGCTTCCAAGGCTTGGCAATGCTCAGATCTCTTCCAATATGCTTCTTGAGATGAATGATGATGAATGTGAGGCTCAAGGATGCACGAAACCAGCTGAATCTCCAACTGCCATGGATGCTTCAAGCTTCTACTCTAGCTCAATGTGCCACGATTTCTTCTGAATTCTTGTCCAAATATGCTCAATTATGCTTCATGATGATGAATTGAGCAATGAAATGTGTTTAAGCTTGAAGAATTTTGGAAAAAAATGAGAGAGAAATTTGGAGATTTTGGTGATTCTAGATCTGAAATGTTGATCCTGAGCAAAACAGTTATGATTAAGCATATATACCTCATGCTAATCATGTTTAAGAAGTGTTTAGGGCAAATGCAAATGTGATTAGTGAGTTTTGTGGTGTAAGTACAAAAATGCAATTTCTACTTCATGCACTTCTATGCACGTGAACAGTGCGCACTCTTGGTCTAAAATCTCTCACAATGAGTCCATGCAAGGTTTTGAATTGGTTTGGCATGCATATGTTCAACCAAAATGAGTTTATGAAATTTTTCCCAAAAATCCTCATGAATGCACCAATGATCATGCAATGATATTTCATGCCAAGTGATAGTATGCTTGGAAAATACATGTTACAAGGATCAAAGTTCAAAAAGAACCAGTCAAATTGGAGTTTTGGTTTGAAAGTTATGCTCATTTGAAGTTTAAACCACACTTTGCCATGATTGGACCATATCTTCTCAACCACACATGAGAAATCCATGATCTTGGACTTTTTGGAAATGGGAGAGAAATATCTTCAACTTTCATGTTGGACAAAATTTCATTTGAAGATTTCTTGATGATGTAAAGTTGAGTTGAAGTTGGTCCAAAATCTTTCCATTTTTGGAAAGTTCAAATTACAGGTCACCTGCTATTTTTGGAAAGTCTTGACCTGACCTCAAATTCTTCAATGTTGATGTTTGAAATGTCAAATGAGACTTGTTTGAACATGAATGAGGTATCTCTGACCACTTCCCACCTCCAAATCCATAGTTGACTTGGCAGTTGACATACAGTTGACTTGATCATGCACAGATGATTTTGAGCCTCAACCACTTGATGAAATGGCTCAAAAATAAAACCCTAGCTTACACAAGCTCCACATAATAACCATATGATGATCTCCTTCTCAAGAAAGACCTCATCTCCTTGAAAAACCCTGACTGGTAGAATGCAATTGATTAGGGTTGACCAGAGGTCAAAACCCTAATCCCCAGGAACATGATCAGGCACAATGAACCTCTTGGTGATGATAAAACCATGATGATGGTGATATACTCTGGCACATAAGATAACGCTCATCCTCCTTGAGGAACCAATAAACCCTAAATGAAGCACAAACCTCAGATGATTAGTGATCAATTTATGAGACCCTCAGGCTTGAATCTTTTAACCTCTCTATCTTCTGAGAAAGACCTAGGAGGATGACTTGCTTATTTCACATGATATGCAAAGATGTAATGCCTAATGTCCTAAAAATGAGATGCAATATGCTAAGCTAGTCCCAAGAGAGGAGGGCAAATTTTGAGGTGTTACACACGCACGCTTGTTATAACACATTCATCAAAGATTTCCGATGAGCCTCAGAATTTAGCAACAAAGACAACACCGATATTTTTTACGGAGTCTGAAGAAGTTGATATACCACCTTGTAATCATTTCTTTTGATTAGCCTTAGCAATTCTTCGACATCCTCATGCTTCTTAGGTTCATTAGACTGGCCAACGACCATAGGTTCTTGATTAACCATAACATGATCTTTACCGCAAAATTTCTTACTTGTTGACACATAATCAACCTTTCGGAGAGGTGTTGGAGAAAACATACGTCCACTTCTAGTCATACCATTGACATCTGCTATATTCTCGATAGATCGATCTGCTTCAATCATTACCTCTTTACCATCTTCCAACATAGTAGCATTACACCTCCAAGGAGCAACTTTGTCGGATTCGTACATAATCAGTCCAGGCAAAAAAATTATCAAGGGAGTCATAACACTTTCCTTGCACTGATAATTGATTTTCAAAGGCTTCAGAATATCAAACTGAGAAACAATAACAATCACTTCATCCTTTTTATGCTTAGTACTGACCTGTAAAATACCTTGGTCCATCAAGCCCTGGATATCTTTCTTCACTAACGTACATCCTTCAGGATTCTGCTCACACAACTGGAAATCTGTATGGTCATCTTCAAACAAACCAACCTTACATAACTTGACATGCATATCAGCCAAATAAGTCTTCACCAAACTAACATTATAAATCAAGCACTCTCCTGGACAAACTTCTACCATGCTGACAGAAGGTCCACCATGTCCTGGTAGAGGATTAACTTTCACATTAGGTTCGACATCTCAGAATTTCAACAAAGAATTCTTGACGAGCTTCTGAACTTATTCTTTCAACGAAAAACAAGTTTCAAGATCATGCCCGATGCTCCCAGATGAAAAACACAACGAGCTTCAGGTTTATACCACCATGGAAGTGGGTTTGGAATAGCCGGTGGAGATCTATTCTTAATCAACCCATTCTATAACAAAGATGGATACAATTCCGTAAAAGTCATAGGGATAAGATCAAACTGGTTCTTCCTGGGAACATGAACTTGTTGATTTTGATTAGACTGTTAATTTTGTTGAAACTGCGGTTGATAAGTCTGAACAGTATGAGTTGGACAAACCACCAGAGTTACTGCGACAATATAAGGATGTTGATAATACTATTGTTGAGACTGGTTCTGATAACTGCCTTCCCCCTTGAGAAGTAGCACCAGTATCCCCTTCTTTCTTTTTCTAGAAACTGTTGCCATACTTCTTTGTTCGGCTTGATGAACTTGCTTCTTTTGTCAAACGACCCTCTCTGACACCTACTTCCAATCTTACTCCCATACCAACCATTTCAGTGAAATCATTTGGAGCACTAGCAACCATCCTCTCATAATAAAAAGAACTTAAAGTCTTGAGAAACATCTTTGTTATCTCCTTCTCCTCCATCAGAGGGTTAATTTGAGCATCAATTTCACGCCATCTCTGAGCGTACTCTTTGAACGATTCCTTATCCTTCTACGACATGGCATCAAGCTGGTCACGATCAGAATCCAAGTCCAAATTATACTTGTACTGATGTACAAATGCCTCTACAAGGTCATTGAAAGAATTGATATGAGCACTGCCCACCCCCATATACCACTTCAAAGCTACACCAACCAAACTGTCTTGAAAATAGTGGATTAACAACTTACCATCATCAGTGTGAGTAGCCATCTTCTGGCATTACATAGTCAAGTGACTCTAAGGACATAAATTACCCTTGTACTTTTCAAAGTTAGGGACCTTGAATTTGATAGGGATCTTGACATTGGGCACCAAGTACAAATCATAAGCTTTCTTACCAAACAAGTCTTTACCTTTCATAACTTTCAACTCTTTATGCAATTATTCAAATTGATCCTGGAATTCATCCATTCTCTCATAAACATCTGGATTCTCACTAGGAGCAGTGTAATAGATATGATCCTCTGCTTGTGGCACAACATGCACAACTGGAGGAGTGGTGACTATTACAGGTTGAACTGGAGGAACTTGATTCACCAAAGGAGATTAAGTAGCAAGGTTGAAATTCTCTGGCATATAGTTGGGAGCCATACCCCAAGGATAACCAACATGCATCTGATTCTGATGGAGAGGTCCATTAGGTACAGGATATATAACATGAGTTATTGCAATCTCAGAGATAACAATCGCTTAAGGCCGAGACAGAGGTGGAGGCTGATTCTGATTTTCCACTAAATGTTCCAATAGAGCGGTCAATCTGTCTATTCTTGTCTTCAAAGAATTCACGTCCTCACTAAGTTCTTTTTTCTCTTGATCAATGGTCTCCATCTTTCGTCTTGTATTGGCACGAGTACTGTACCAGTGTGTCAACTTGTCTTCTACGAAGACGAAGGAAAACAAATGAGACTATGACAAATACTTGCAGAAAGCAAAACCAAATGATGCAAATGATGCTTGAAATGCAATGTGAAAATGATTATTTTCAAGGAATTAAGGAATTAAAACCAGATTGCAAACATCATAAGTAATAACACATTAAAAGAAAAGCTCAAACTTTCATTTTATTAAAATATTTGAAAGGATTACAATTTCAGTACATGATTTCAAAGAAATCCTAAACAAAAGACATAAGCTAAAGCCTAGGATATTATGGAACCACAACTAAAGAAGATCCTCCTTCATGCTGCAACTTCCTTTTGAGCTTTTTGATCAGAGCTTCAAAATCACTCTTCATGTTAGCTTTTTTTTCTCAAGATTTTGTCAACAACACATCTCCAGGCACCAGAGCTAGCCTCTTGATCCCTCTTCCTTTTCTGTCCATGTTGTTCAATCAAGTTATCCTTATGGTGAAGAAAATCATCTTTCTCCTTTAATCACCTTTGCAGTTCTTACCTCTTTGCGATTGAAACATGAAACTTGTTTTCCCAAGCATCTCTTTCTTGCTTCATCTGAGCTAAAGCAACTTGGAGTCCTTTCAGATCTTCAACTGAAACACGAATAAGTCCTATAACTTTAAGGAACATAGGTTCTTCATGAGGATAAGGCATCATGATCTTAGAAGATCTTGCTTGCACCCACTGAGTGTAAGGCTCCAAGACAACATAATCTTTGTTTCCTAATTCATCCTTTTCTTTTCGGTGGACCTTATGCCAGGCATGGACTATCTTCTACTTTAATCCCTTGCTATCAACACCTTTTTGAATAAATAACTCTTCCAAAAGAATATTTCTTGGTTTATCCTTCATAGCACACCCAAGCTGGCATCGAGCCAAAATCAGATTGTAGTTGATTCCTCCTTTTGTACCAAGAAGAGATACATTAGGGAATTCACCACAACTGCCAACAATATTCACATTATCATAAACTCTAGAATACCAAGTCACATCTACATTGGTGAAAGACATGATCCTATGAGACCACCTCAAACACTTCTTATTATCCTTGAATAAGCTGGACTGCAGCAAGTGCAAAATAAACCACTTGCATAGTAAAGGTGCACAACACATAACAGTTCCTCTATTCTTCTCCGTTTTGTGATGGATAAAATAATAGGTATCTATAAGCAAAGTAGGAACTGGATTCTAAATCAGAAAGATACGAATAACATTGATGTCCACAAAGTTGTCAACATTAGGGAACAAGATTATGCCATAGATAAGAAAAGTGAGAACAACTTTGAGAGCAACCATACTACTAGCACTACCAAAAGTAGCAGCCTTCTCTATCAAGAACTTAGCAGGTAGGCCAAGAATACCTCCTTTAGTCACAAGATTAACATCAATCACCCCTTTTCTCAAATTACCAGACCTTCAAATGACATGAGACTTAGGTATCTCCTATAAACCACTGAACGATATTTGATCTGATACAAGCAAGCCTATGTAATAAGAATACTTCTCAAAAGTAGGTGCAGGCCAATAATCGGGGAAAGTGAAACACCTATACGTTGAATCATAAAACTGGACCAAGGTGTTCAGAACTTCGTCTTCTACATCAGTGTTCAACACACTAAAAAGTCTTCCATGCATGTCTTTGAAATTAGGAGGAAAAACCACCAAAGATCCTAGATTCTTTATTATGTCAATTCAGGACGTTTGAAACGGAACTGATGAGTGTTTCTCCTTCTAGAGTCCATACTCAAATTACCTACAATGTTTACAAATAAATTTCCTAAGTCCCTTGAAAACCAGGTTGAAAAGAGGTGTTTATGAATGCATGAAAGCATGATTATGCCACAATCACAAGCTTGGGGGTTTCAAAGGTTTAATATCCCAAACATAGTATGTTTTATAGCTTTGGATGTCTCGAATAGTAACCAGGTTCTAAATAAAGTTCCTAGAGTCATAAATCCATCTTTTGGACATTACCGGTTTAACGACTTGCTCGTAGACCAATAATATTCTCAAGAGAACCTCGTATGAGTGTAGTGTCGTGTATCAACTAGACCAGACCTACACCGAAAAGGTCACCACACTACATCCTAAAAGGCCAAGAGGGGTTAAAGTGTTCTAAGGTCTCTCAGAATCCTTGACTCCCAGGTCAAAAATAATAATTCCATTACGACTACTCGCAAGACATTAGTACCTCCAAAGGGGTCTCATCTGAGCGGGGTTCTCATGTCAACCTAACAAGGCTAACGACAATAAGGTCAACATGATTATACCACCATCCTAGCTTAAGTGCACTAAAGTCCGGGTAGGGGACTTATCTCACCACACAAATATCACCAAGCACCCACAAACAAAAATAACAAATGAAAAGCGATAACATAAACACAGATAAACAAGTTAGGCTTAACCCACTTAGAGACTAATTCCCCAGCACAGTCGACAGCTGTCGCGGCGGAAAAAAGTTTGAGATTAAGCTATTGATTAACTTAACTCATAAAATCAAGAGTCACCACCGAACTTTATTGTTTCCAAAGGGAATGGGAAAAAGGTCGAACAAAACCCACAAAAAGGTAAAACAAAAGAGAAATCTAGACACAGGGGTTGGTTATGAAAGTGGAAGGTATTAGCACCCCTCACATATATGGTACTCCATGGAACCACTTGAAAATTCATGTTTATAAAAAAACTGGGTTGTTTGTTGATTGATTTTTATTTGAAAATATATTTTATCGTATTCGAGTGGAAAAACTCAGCTTACTACCCATAAGTATGAGGAAATGAGCATTTACATCATCTTGATATGGAGAACTTTTACTTGGACTTTCTCACAAGCACGTCTCAACATTCAAGTGAAAAATTTAAATTATTTCTCAATATATTGTAGAAGTATAGTGGTTTGCATCACTACAAGAATAGACTAATATTCAATCTACGCAAAAAAAAAAGGCTCTTAAAGAAAAATGCACAAAGGCACAAAAAGAAGTTTGATGAGGTATATCTTTTTTAGAAGTTTGAAAAAAAGAGTTTAAGTATGCTTAAGTGTTTTAGCATTTATTGAGAAAAGGATTTTCTGGATCACTTGACAAAGTCAAGATTTGTTAAGGAAATGTGAAGTTTTAAAAACAAGAGGTTTTTGAAATAGAGAGAGAGAGGTTTTGAAAATTTTAGAAGTGGACGGAGAAGAAGAGCCTATCCTAAAGCATAAAGTAAATGACATGAAATGAAAGGTATCATTGTAAGGTAGCGCAAGAGAAAGCCTTTTTGTGTGCAAGGGAATTAACCACAAGATGGAGCAAGCATTTGACATTGATCAAAATAATCATTCCTTTTCCCTTGGATTGAGCCACAAGATGAAAAAGCATATAAGAATATGAATATCAAAAGATCCAGATGAACAACATAGCCACAAAGAAACATCCAAGTATTGAATTGAAGATCAAAGGGTCCAGAGGGATCACAAGGTCTCAGATGAATCATAATGTCAGATAAACTCCAAGCAAGGGAAAATCACTAAGTCCTAAGGCCTAAGGTCCAAGTAACTCCTCAAGCAAGGGATAATAACACAAAGTCCATAAGATCAGATTAAAGTTTTTTGAGTCTTAGCCATTTTTATCATGTTTTTGTTCTTTTGCAATGAGAAGACAATAAGAAATATAAAGTGAAGGCAAGAATATAAATGTAAATGACATGAACGTAAGGAGCATAAATGTAAAGTTAGGTGTTAGATGTTAGACGTAAAAAATTATTGATCATGAGACAAATAATGTATGTGGCAATCATGTTAGAGTGTTGATACAAAGTCAAACTCTCAAGGCATGAAGCCCAACTATTTCAAACCGCAAAGAGAAAAGAAGAGAATAAGATACAAGATGAGAGCATGTTCAAGTGTTAGACTTAGGATCCACTATCAAACAAGTCAAGGGACCTAAACATATGGCACAACCCATGGATGATCTATCACTAACTCAAAGTTCCAAAAATATGATCAAATGATCATCTATCAACATATTGAATTAGAGAAACTAAATCAACCTAAAAGACCATCTATGAATGACTTGAAATGTAGAAGCATTGTCAACCAAGTCAACAACTCAAGCTCAAACATCAAGTTGTACAAAAATTAATCAAAAAAAGATTTTTAAATTGATTAAAAAGGGAAATTAAAGACAAAATTAAAATCAAGCACCAAAATATAAAAGAAATGGTTGAAAAAATTAGAGAAATTCAAGAAATCTTTAAGTAAGTAAGTCTCAAAAGTTGGATCTCAAAATGTTTGAAATGATCAATAATAAAATTGAAAATGAGAATTAAAAAGAAAAAATGAAACAAAATATTAATAAATTCTAAAATGATTTTATAAATTATGAAAAAGGTAAGTGAGATGCAAAATATTTTTATGGATTTTCTATAAAAAAATTGGATGAAAAATAAATTAAAAATCAACCAAAATTAAATCAGAATAGAAAAGGAAATAAAAATGAATAATAAAATAAAAGAAATATTTGAAAAAGGCGCCAACGGCTATTGAATTTGAAAAAAAATGCTGGCGGGATCCTATTGGCCTGAATGCCACTTCGGTCTGAACACCGGAAGACTGGCCTGAAAGCCACTTTGGTCTGGATACCACTTCGGTCTGAACACCAATTTGGTTTGAACACCGCAAGCTGCATCGATCTGAACTTCGGAAGCTTCTTCGATCTGAGAATCGGAAACTGGTCTGAATACCACTTCGGTCTGAACACCGAAAAACTGGCCTGAATACCGCTTCGGTCTGAACACCGGAAAATTGGCCTGAATGCCACAAGTTCTTCGACCTGAACGTCGGAAACTTCTTCGATCTGAAAATCGGAAACTGGCCTGAATGCCACATCGGTTTGAATACCCGAAAAACTTGTCATGCCTGTCAGCATCGGCAAAGATAAGGAACAATGATAAATGAGGCGGCACGCGTGCCAACGACCCATACCGGGGGTAACAAGCCGTGAGCATGCCATCCTCTATTCAATCCTAGCAAACGAATAATTTGCGCTCAACTGGGGATTATTCTCTTTCTTCCCTTTTTGGACCCCGAAACTTCTTGGATTATCATTCCATCTCCGCCTGACAGAAGTCCTTCCTCCAATATCGCACTACTGGGGAATACTGTTGATTCAAAATCATGATGCCAAATTCCTTAGAGTAACATCTTCACCATTTGGCGAAACCACCTCTCAAACGGTAACCACGGCTTGAGACTAGCTTATGCTTGCAATGCTTATGCATGATGATCTTTTAGCGTAATGCTCCATAATCATGGAAATGCTACGCAATTAAGTATGCAACATGTTATGCTTATCTACATGATGAATGCATAAAAAAGTATCCCCCTCAAGGGACTCTTCTAGGGAGCCCGAGGCAATCTACTGAGGAACTCGACAACACTCCAACCTCCACCCTGCTGGGGAATAGCCCTGCTGCCGGGAAAAGGACCACCCTCACTAGGGATAACCTCCTCTGAACCCGATCCACTCGGGGATTTCGCTGGGGAAGAAACCACCAATGCACTCTGTGGGGGAAACAACAACCTTCGGCTTGCTGGGGAACTTAACAAGCTCCGCCATGCTAGGAAAAACAACCACCAACAAGCACCTCCGCTGGGAAATAGCAACCTTCAGGCCGGGCTGCTGAGGAAACACCGATCTCAATCCTGCTTGGGAAAACCAAGAAAATCTGGCACAGAACACCCGTCGACTCGTCGACCCTGGTATCCCACATCTAAACCCAGTATCCGCTTTCCACTTTTGAGAGCTCCCCGACCCGTCTGGACTTTTCTGATTCATCACCTTGTATTCTCGACTCCTCCGTACTCGACGGCGATCGAACTCCTTGGATTCATACAAACCTTCCAGTCTCCATATTTTGAAGAGTCTTGTTGATTAATATCCAGGATCGTCGTCATCCCTTGCCGTCTTTCCATCATTCCTAGGTCCCTGATTGGACTCCGTGGGGATCCTTTTGCCAAAACTTCCCATCACCACCTGCAAGTGAGTGAAAATATCTAACAGCACCTGCAAAAGAGATCGTTAGACAAAAACGTGCCCCAGGCGTGCCAAGATTTCAACACCTGAGTCACTCAGCCTTCCAAATAAGATTTCAAGTTTTCAATCTTATAAACATGCATTGGAAGGGACCCGTATGTCTTAAAATGCAAAGATTCTTTATCACAAACAATTGGATGTTTTTGCAATCAAAGCGGTAATGAAAACAAAAACAAAATTATTTGACTGAATATGCATTTTATTGATTGAAAAGGTGTGGCTCAAACTAGCAATACAAAGGAAGCAATTCCTGAAAAGAGGTAATTGCGCACAAAAGGAAAAATCTATCCTAATGGCAATGTGAACCCGCGATCTCATCGAGTTCCAACTCGGTTACACCCCTTATGTCCTCAGACTCTCCGCGCTTTCTGCTTTCTGAACAAGACGCTTCCGACCGATCCCTGTCGGGGATTATCCTGGTGTCATAATTAAAGCAAACGAACATGCTGGACGCAGTTGTTCGTTTCAATCCCTCTTTTGCCTGGACCGCCCTTTCGGGTTTTCAGTCCACCAGGATACCCTTTTTTCCCAAGCCGCCTTTTCAGGTTTTCGTCTTGCCGGGTGTACATTTTTTCTTTTTATCCCTAATTTTTGACCGAACCTTTTCCTTTTTTTTTGGTTCGCCGGGATGCCCTTTTTTGCCTGGACTATTTTATTCTTTTCGTCCAGCGGGTCTCTTTATACGAAGTCGGCTTCAGAAGGTGCCGATGAATGATTATGTCGGCTTCAGAAGGTGCCGATGAATGATTATATGAGAAGATTCGAAGCTAAAAGAGCTTGAATCGAATAAATGGTTAACTGGTTTTTTGAGGTATATGGTTCAAATGGCTTTATAGTTTCTTTGGCTATCAAAGCTTGAAAAGGAAGGAAAAATCTTCCTCTATTTATAGGAAATGAGATGAGATCATGGTACGTGTGAAATGGAGGCCAATTCGTGTGAATTAGGTCAGAATTTTAATGATATACAAAGCGTGTGAAATGAGACATGAAATGCGTGAATTATCAGAGCCATTAATTGACTCTGAGCAAAGAGAATTTGCTCAAGAACACGAAGAACCCTAGTTCTTCAAAGTATAATTAAATGACTAATACACAATATAAATTCAAGGTAGTTTAGGGCTTTTGATCAGTGAAACACGACGAACACACTGGTAACCTGTTTGCTCCGAAGGGTTACTCGTATCTACCTTTCCTGTTGAAGCTTCATAGGTCAACAATGGAGGATTTGGAAGTCTGGTTCCAAGGTGTTTCAAGCCAAGGCAATGCTTCAGTCGACTTCAGAAGGTGCAGATGAATGATTATGGGAGAAGATTCGAAGCTAAAAGAGCTTGAATCGAATAAATGGTTAACTGGTTTTTTGAGGTATATGGTTCAAATGGCTTTAGAGTTTCTTTAGCTATCAAAGCTTGAAAAGGAAGGCAAAATATTCCTCTATTTATAGGAAATGAGATGAGATCATGGTACGTGTGAAATGGAGGCCAATTCGTGTGAGTTAGGTCAAAATTTTAATGATTTACAAAGCGTGTGAAATGAGACATGAAATGCGTGAATTATCAGAGCCATTGATTGACTCTGAGCAAAGAGAATTTGCTCAAGAACACGAAGAACCCTAGTTCTTCAAAGTATAATTAAATGACTAATAAACAATATAAATTCAAGGTAGTTTAGGGCTTTTGATGAGTGAAACACGACGAACACACTGGTAACTTGTTTGCTCCGAAGGGTTACTCGTATCTACCTTTCCCGTTGAAGCTTCATAGGTCAACAATGGAGGATTTGGAAGTCTGGTTCCAAGGTGTTTCAAGCCAAGGAAATGCTTCAGTCGACTTCAGAAGGTGTTGATAAATGATTATGGGAGAAGATTCGAAGCTAAAAGAGCTTGAATCGAATAAATGGTTAACTGGTTTTTTGAGGTATATGGTTCAAATGGCTTTAGAGTTTCTTTGGCTATCAAAGCTTGAAAAGGAAGGCAAAATATTACTTTATTTATAGGAAATGAGATGAGATCATGGTACATGTGAAATGGAGGCCAATTCGTGTGAATTAGATCAGAATTTTGATGATTTACAAAGCGTGTGAAATGAGACATGAAATGTGTGAATTATCACTTGAAACCAATTGTTTTATGCTTGTTCATATGTGTTTTTCTTTTTCAAATAGGTTACACATGTGCAGGTGGTCCCATTTTGAGATTGATATGAATTTCATGACCTGAAACTTGTGCAAGAACAAAGTTCATGATACCATGTTGGAGCTTAGGCCAAATGAGATTCACTCTTGCGTTTTGAGATATTTTTTATTCCAAATGGTATCCTCATGGTGAATAATCAGATGCAAAAAGAATCAAATCAAAAGGATGCTTGAGTTGAGAATGACATGGATGGAAAGTTGGGGTCGCGACCTGAAATTCTAGGCCAGGCATTAGATCGACCAGGTCTTGGACCTACTTTTGTGCACACATGGGCATCTTGGCCAATTCCAAATTTGATTAACTTAGAGGAAAAATTGATGTTTGTCCCTTGAAGCAAAGTGTAAAGGATTTCAAAAGTGACATTTGGCTCAAAGTAGATTCCAAAAATGTTGAGAAATGAGAGAGTTATGGTGTTTGGACTAAGGGACATGCCATACTTGATTTTAGGTCAATCAAACATGTCCCAACTTATGATTTATTGCATCCAAAGGCCCAATTATGAACACTTGAACACAAAATGAAGTAAACTTTATTGTCCTTTGAAGAATCTTGATAATTGCTTGAAAATTGGATGTAGATGGCATGGAAATAAACACATGAACCATACTTGAATCAACTTTTAAAACATGCACCTGTCATACCCTGATTTTGGTCCTGAATTTTTTTCCAATCAATCATTCATTTGCATTTCTCCTCACGACCCTTTCATCTGGTCATAAGACTATCCACCTACATTGGTTGTTTAGACATTGCCACTACTTGCCATTCCATAACTCTTAGATTTTTACCTTTCCATTTGGCCTTAGATGTTTGATATATTTTGATAGAATCAGGTGGAATCTTATGAATTTCATTATCATGACTAAACTCAATCCATGTTTTGTCTTTCTCATAGGACACCATTCACCCCTCGTTCAAGTTAGTCACCTATGTGGTCATTCACAATCCATTGTCATGTTCCTAATTCTTACTCACTTTTTTATTTATGAATTCTTATGCCAAATACAAATATTACGTTGTGGGTCATCATTCATATTCATTTTCCCATTCATTCACAATTCAAAGAAATTCCATACATACTCCATCATTCACATTCACCATTTCATATTCAAAATTCTCATTCATGATTAAAAAATCCACATATTTCTCTATACACATTCATATTATCCATTTCATATTCAATTTTTCCCATTATATTGAAGAACTTACACATACTTATTCATACTCCAATTACTTCATTCATGTCCAAGATTTTGCTCACATTCATTCACTCATAACCATCCATATACATGGCAAGTGACTAGTTCATCATCTTAAGGTACCATCTCATGAATAGATGAAAGTTCTAAGGTACAAGGAAAAAGTTTTGTTTTGCTACAAAAACACCAATTTTTCATTTCACATCAAGTGTCATGTGCATTACACGTCATAAGATGTTCCAAACGTAAGAAATCTACACAAATGGCATTTGGACCAAATTCAATTCACCCAAACCCCAAGAATCCCAATCCTTACATCTTTCTTGGCCTTTGATCGATACCGTGCTCCGTTGCACTTCATGCGTAATGCCTTCACATATGCAAGAAGCCATGCCAAACCATTCTACTCGGTCCAATCATAGTTTTTCTTTTCAAGCTTTTGAAGAACCAGAGCCTGCCATTGGTTCTTTACTGCATAACATCGGTTGAAGGAAGTTCTGCATGTTTTACCAACTATGCAGCAGACACTAACCCTGCAGAGTTCACCGCCAAATGAACCAGACAAATCACTTTTGCAACTTGTTTTGAATACTTGAAGAAGTTGCGGTTTGGTTGATGTTAGAGGGTTATGCGATGCTATCAAACCTGGATTGACATGGTACATCATGATGAGGTTGCAGGCTTGAGAAAAGCAGTAGGTGTTATTGTTATACAGAGGCAATTACACCAGCAAGTTGATGAATTAGACGATTCTTGCGAATGGAATACAAAAGACATACCTGTCGCTGAAGATGGTGTTCAATTTTATTCTTAATGAATATTGTGATGTAGACACAACCACATATGGTGAAAATTCTATCGGCGATAACATTTCATTTTAGCAAATCTCCAATACAAGACGAACCTGCCAAGGGCATCTTATCCAGTGGTGTATCATGTATTGAATCTACAGGAGCCAGCAAACAAAATGAAGGACTAGGATCTTCATCTGATGTTGATCCCATGAAGTTTTCAAAATCAACTACCAAGTCTCTATAGGAGCTGACTCCTATGTTCCGATGCCTTTAAAGATAGCAAGAGTAATTGGGAGACTGGTATTGGATTGAAAAGTCCCTCTTATACTCAAAAGGAAATTGGGATGCTCTCCAAATCATCACAGAATAATTCAGAAATATCTCCATGTTTGGTACAGGTGCCCGATGTAACTGGTAAAAGATCCGTCTCACGTATTAGTGATGGATGTGTTGCGCCTAATCTTGAAAACCAGGTGTCTGTTAATTTTTCTTCTTCAATTGAAGCTTTACAAGGAGAAGATAGGTTAGGTGATACTGGTTTTAACATTGATAGTAGTAAGAGTGTTACTGCTGAACAAAATTGTGAGAAGGAAACCTCTAAGTTTGAACCAACTATTCTAAAAATAGATGAATTTGGGAGGAATATTAAAGAAGGTGCTTCAGATAGTGGCTCTGATGAATCTCGCTGTCATATCTGTATTGAGAGAAACAGTTGTCAAAGAGTTATTTCAAGAACAAAACTGATGAACACTTTGATTGGAAAACAAAAACCGCAAGAAGCCGTGAGCGTCTTCAATAGTTTGGCTGAAGAAAGACATATGCCAACTATTATAACATACACTACATTCGTGGATGCACTAACACGTCTAAAGCGTTTCAAGTCTATTCCTTCACTTCTGTCAAAAGTTGAAGAGAATGGAATGAAGCCAGATTCTATACTCTTTAATGCCATGATCAATGCTTTTTCTGATCCCGGTAATGTACATGAAGCCATGAAAATCTTTCGGAAACTGAAGGAATACGGATGCGAACCAACAACTCGTACTTTTAATATTCTCATTAAAGGATTTGGAGTCATTGGAAAGCCTTATGAAGCCATGAAATTGCTAGAGATGATGTATCAGGACGGAAAAGCTAAACCGAACAAGAGAACATATAATATTCTCATCTAAGCTTGGTGTACCAAGCATAATTTGGAAGAGGCATGGGATGTCTGCATAAAATGGTGGACTTCGGTCTGCAACCTGACATTGTCACGATCTCACGCCGGCGCCGGTTTAATTCATGAACCAACCATGGTGTTTGCAAACCTCATCTAAAAATTCAACTCGGCGTGACATATTTCTTGCAAGTATCAACAACAACAATCACAAATGAACACAATCGCATTTCGATAATTCCAAAAGAAAACATATTCTATTTTGTTCAAGTGAGTTTACAGTGGTGAAACTACTTGTTACCAACAGTTAAGGTTTGGGGGTAGAAAGGAAGAAGAGGGACCACAAGGTGGAATGCGGACAAGAATTTCACAAACATTTTCCGTACGTACCCGCTCCACTACTCAGGAGGAGCCAACAGTTAGAAGGACAGAGGAATATTTTTGAGATAAGAGGAGAAAGGAGGGACGCACAGAAAAAAAGAGAGGAAAAAACTTTTTCATTTTGGTGAGAAGATAACACACACAGAGTTGATATTGAAAAATCTTCCGAGGTGAGCTTAGTTCCGAAGCACACCTCCATCGGGAGAAGCCATTGAACAAGAAAAGGAACAGATAGTTAGAAAATGGAAGAACAAGAGAAGGAGCTAACAAGTAGAACAAATTTACTTACTCAAGGTAAACGCTTCGACAGGATATCGTCGAAGTCGTAAGGCTCCAGTAAATCTTCTCTCTTTCATTTTTTTCTTTCAAACCTTCAAGATGTCGAAAGCTCCATTTGCCTTTGTTGATTGTTTACCTTTGATTGATGTTTTATAACACCCTGTTCGTCGATCCATGTCGATGTTGCGTCTGGGTTTACTTCCATTCTTTAGATCCAGAAAGTTGTTGTGTGTGTTGAGAATCGCTTTGAGTTGAGAGCTCTCCACGCCGGTTTAGCTCCGGATTTGGTCGGATCTGTTTGGGTTTGAGTGGTTAGGTTTCATTTGCTTAGCGCTGATATCCCCTAATTGGAGGTAGAGATGCAAGGGCGGGGTCATGGTGACCTGCGTTTCTTTTCTTTTCTTTTAGAAAGGGAATGAATAGTTGAAGGATGAGGGAACATGTATAAAGGGAATTAATTTATGGATTCAACCACTCTCATGTTGTTTATCTATGATTATTTTATCGATATAGCGATAGAATTTCACCGTGTTTTGATCTGTCGCACATGATCATCCAATGTTTGTCATGATGCGTAGACCGGTTTTGAGCATATTACCTAGTTGTCACTCCCGCATATCCACACCCTTGTAATTCGATTTCTTTTAAGCATTGCCACCAACCTCACATAGCTTACTCTTGGGCTTTCTTACTATGAGACCGTTTTATTGCACCTACACTCATGCATTGTGCATCCTGTGATTGGACCTGATTTAATTATTTATATATCTTGAACCCCCAGTCGACAAAATGTACCCCCATTCCCATGATGTGTAATATCTTTACTGTTTTATTTCTTTATTTGCTTGACTGTTTAGTTTGTTACTAACACAAGAATAAAATCATTTTCTTTTCAAAAGATAAAAAATAATGACTCGAACCAACGTCGAGCATTTTTCTCAATAAACAATTCCCTCCATTTCTATTTGTCCATTTCTATCCATTCCGTTTCTTTCAAACCTTCATTCAAATCTCTCTCAATCGCCCATCAAATGCTTGATCCAACGTCAAGCCATTTTCGCAATAAAAACTCAAAAATACTTAATTCCTATTTAAGACCTTTTAATAAAAATGGAAATGGAACGTGGTGGATACCGCACACTCCTGAGACTAGGATTCGAGATGGATATCTCGCCTATCTTAGCTCTCGACATTATCCAAATTTGTCAATGCGGTTTCTTAAAACCCTTTCTCAATCAAATCTTAAAAGCACATAAATATACCAAACCTTTTCGCAAATAAGATAGAAATGGAACATGGTGGATACCACGCACTCCTGAGACTAGGATTCGAGATGGATATCTCGCCCATCCAAGTTCTCGCCATCACCCGAAGTCATCAACACGGTTTCGTAAAATCCTTTCTCAATCAAGTCTCAAAAACACTTAATTCTTATTAAATACTTTTGCAAGTAAGATGGAAATGTTACATGGTGGATACCACGCATTCCTGAAACTAGGATTCGAGATGGATATCTCGCTCATCCAAGTTCTCGTCATTACTCAAAACACACACAAACCAATCAATTTCTTTTCTCGCTGCCGTGCGATTGACCCTTAAACCCTTTCTCAAATGAAAGGTACTTTGTTCCAAAAACGATGCAAATGAATGTTTCTCCACTTGTTTTGGGTAGTCCAACAATGTTTTCGTCGATTGACACAGAGTAGCTTTCGCTAAAATCGACCAACAAACAAACATTCTTCTACCCATAACTACATAAGCCTTGAGTTCTCTATTGCACCTGGATATACGTAGGAGCAGGATTCGTAAATCTTGTCAGACCCATTAATAAAAAACTCAGGTTTAGTCCCCTTCGTTGCAAGAATCCAAAAACTTTCTTCTCTTTTTATTCTTTCTTTCCCACCTAATAACTTGAGAAGCCTACCATTTTAAACTAACATTAACACACACAACTAACCTAACGGTTCCCGTTGAGTACAACAGACGTAGAGGTGCTAATACCTTCCCCTTGCGTAATCGACTCCCGAACCCTGATTTGGTTGCGACGACCATAATCATTGTCGTTCTTTCTTGGGTTTTATAGATATTTCCCCTTTCCTTTTAGGAATAAATAAAGTTAGGTGGCGACTCTGTTCAGTTCATCATTGCGAGCGTGCGATTGCGCTTCGCTAGGTCGTGTTCTCATTTTTCATTTTTCGAGGTACGACAACAGTAAATTTGAACTTCTCTTGATCAAATGATGTTCAATGAAGCTAGACATGAATGTAACTTGAGATTATAGGTCAACCTTGAAGTTGAAGCTCTTGTGGCCCTCTTGTTGACCAAACTTTGACATTGGAAAGCAAAACCCTAATTTAGAAACCAATCTTGATCCTTTGATTGCAAGTCCCTACCTTGTATAATAAGAAAAAGGAAACAATACATATTTTGGTATTTTTTAATAAGGTTAGCAAATTACAATGCAAGCAAGCAAAAAGGTAAAAAGAGAACACAAAGGATACTTGATGATCTCCCATAAAGGCAAACTCAAAGAGGTGAAGATTAGGAGGATACCATGTTTGTGATCTTGGTTGAAATGAAAATGATATGATAGGTGGAATCTTAGGGGTAAAATTAGGGTATGACAACATCTTACCAAAAAAATGTAAGGGTAACAATAATCAAATTATGATTATTCTTTAATTCCATATGTAATTAAGTATTTGATTTCAAAAAGTTAGATGAATTAGAATATAAGGCTACAATAATATTGTGTCAATTGGAGATGTTTTTCCCTCCATAAGTTTTTAACATTATGGTTCATTTAACTATTCATCTAGTTAGAGAAATCTGGTTTTGTGGTTTAGTTTATTTAAGGTGGATGTATCCAATAGAGTGATACTTGACTATCTTTAAAGGGTATACAAAGAACCATCATCTTCCAAAAGCTCTGATCGTTGAAAGGTATATCATAAAAGAAGTTGGTCCAGTTTATTTAAGTCTCGTCGTGATGCAAGATATGAAGGTAGATGTAATCAAGGTTTAAATGTTAAGTCAGTGACTCAAGATGTAGTTTTTTCAAGCATATTTGTATATATTGAATAAAATTGATGAAGTTTAGCATTACTTATCTACTAACAAAAGACTTATCATGGAAAAATGACCCTGGATTAGTGACAAATGGTTGTTAAAGGAGCATAACAAGATTTTCATAAATTGGTATCCGAGACAATTAAATGAATGTCATACATGCCTAAATTAAATGAATGTCATACATGCCTAAATTAAATGTAGTAACTTGGACTGCATACGAAATTAGTAAATTTTCCTTTTATACAAAATCAAAGGATGATCGTAGTACAATGCAAAATAATGGGGTCATGGTTGAGGCCAAATCCATGCATGTATCTAGTTCCAAAGAAAAGAATCCTATAATAGCATTTATACCATACTTTGGGGTCATTGAGGAGATTTGGGAGATTGATTATGTTTGATTCAAAGTGAATTTATTTAAACGCTAGTGGATTGAAAGTAACACTAGTGTACAAACTGATGACTTAGGATTGACACAGATTGACATTGGCAAGACAACTTAAAAAAATCAAAATCAAAATCAAAATCTATTAATTTAAATTTAAATAAAAATCCAAATAAAACAATTAAATCTTCAAAAATAAAATATTATGAACATTTTCATTAAAAAACAAATACAACATCATTAACATTTTCAAAATCAGGAAAAAAATATTCAAATTAAAATTTTAATTATATTAATACAAAAAAAATACAAAAGTTTCATATTTTAGCAACAATTTTTTTCAATTAATTAATAATTAAAATACTTAAACAACACAATTTTATTCATGTTTAATTACTCAATTTTTTTTGTATTTTTGTGTAATGCCATCAATAATACGATATTACCCATAAACATATATATATATATATATATATATATATATATATATATATATATATATATATATATATATATATATATATATATATATATATATATATATATATATATATATATATATATATATATATATATATATATATATATATATATATTCATTGTTTTTCTCTTAACACCACAAACATCATCAACCTAGAGAATACTTTCTCAATATATTCTTCTACGGTCACCGTCATCAAAATACTACAATCCATACAACAACATCGCCAAAATAAGGAAACTAAAAAACTTCCAGATATGTTTTTCTTTTGGTGAAATGAAGCTTTACCAATACGTTCACCCTTAAACCTAAAACTTTTTTTCTTCACATCTGAAAACAACCTCTTAGCCACTTCAATATCCCATTCCCTATAAAATCCATTAATAAAACGAAAATTATTAACATAAATTGGCTTCTTCCCTCTCGTAATCATACCTTGAAATAAAGAAAACAGAACTAGTGGGACCAATGTTGAGATTTTGACACGAGAATGATAACATAAGAGAGCGAGGAGGTCAAGTTGGGATTCAAGGTTCAGAGATGCAACAAATTTATACTATTGATTTTGGATTAGTTTTAGATTTTAGGATATAAAGGCAGATCTTAATAACCCATTTCCTGAATCAATCAACTTTAAGATCTTTTATGGTTTGTAAATAAATGGGTTAGAAAAAATAAGAAATATTTTAAACTTGTTAAAAGTACTATGGGTGACAACCTTTTATGGTGTAGGATTTTCAAAGGGTTTTAAGGTTGTTGTAATGTTAGAGCTAGCTCACATAAGGATGGTGAGAAGGTTTGTATAATAGTATTTAATCAGTAAATTGAATGTCCCCCTCAACCTTAGAGTTGAGGTATTTATAGGAGTTTCTTGGGTATGGATCTTAGGCTCCAAGTAACAACACTTCTATCTTTCATGAGAGTGGCGACCAAATGGTTATTTCCCTTATTCTTCCGCAGAACGTGTCATTCATCTTAGACTGCCTCCCCTATCTTTTCTGAGTGTGGACATGTCACTCCTCACATTTTCATAAATGGGTGAGTAACTCGGTCAAAAGGCAACAATTTCATATGGTAGGCGCTTGTTACGATAAATAGACAAACATTGCAACTAATGGGCGACTAGTGGCCATGCTTTGGGTGATGAGCGCTGTCTACTTTTCCTTGGTGAATCTTTTATTGCCTCCTATATGTTCCTTGCAAATATATCAACACATATTTCCTCAAACATACAACCTTGTAAAAGGCAAAGTTATTTAATTTCATACACTTTAGAGAATTTAAATGCCGAGTCCCCCAGGAAAGACTTTGAGTTGAGTCTCTTAGGCAATACTTTAAGTTGAGTACCTTAGAAGAGACTTTAAGTTAAGTACCATAGGAGAAAATTTAAATTGAGTCCCTTACGTGAGACTTTAAGTTGAGTCCCTTACGAGAGACTTTAGGTTGAGTCCATCAGGCGATACTTTGAATTGAGTCTCACAGGAGAGATATTAAGTTGATGTATTGCTCCTTGTTTGGAAGGGATATTTCCATGGAAGTATATTATTTATTGCCTCTTGAGGAGATAAGGATCTCCCAATGGAAGTCAATCATTTATATTGCCTATGAGGACCACAAGGATCTTCCGATGGAAATCCAACATTCAGATTTCCTTTGAGAGTAACATGATCCTCTAATGGAAGTCAAATATTTATATTTCCTTTTGAGGCGGAAAGGATCTCCCAATGGAATTCTAATATTTATATTGACTAAGGAATGGATTAGCGTAATATGACTATTATAATAATCAATTTTCAAAGGAATTCATACATTGGATGGCCAAATGCCTTTCTCCTTAAAATAAATAATAAGAAAGAAACTAATTATAATAGTATCTCATGTTAACTTAGTTCCATGTACTTCAGATGATTTGTCCATTCATATCTTCATGCTTATAGGCTCCATGAGGCAGTTTCTAACATATGTGGTACGAACCTTCCTAGTTAGGTTACAACTTCCTCTGTTGGGCGAGCATGACAACATGTATAAGTATGAGGCTGCCTTCTTAGATTTCTCTTTGGACCACCTTTGAGTTGTATTTTTTGGTTGAATGAGGGGTGGTATAATATAACTACAGTACTTCGTGAAGATGTTTAACCCATTCTCCCTTGGATTCATCCAACTTTTTCTTTATCTTACTTAATATTAATCTGTTTGCTAATTCAACCTTCCTATTTGCCTATGATGGACAATAGAAATTAACTTTGTCTGATCACCTAGATTAAGGCAGAGTGTTAACATTGTTATTCTTAATTTCACAAATCTTCAAAGACAAATAAAAATATCCACGAGCCATAATCGAGACGCTGGAAAATTCCTTAATGATCCCACACAAGATGAAAGAGGAATGTAGCACTAGGCATAACCTTTATTGGTAGCTAGGCTCTCTAGAGTACATATGGTAAAGCTTCACTCCCGTCGGCCTTGAATTGAGATCTCACCGAGAATGGGAGGGGAACAAACCCTTGAATGAGCCATAAACGTCTAATAAGTTAAAGTTTGATCTTCATCGGTGTAACCATAAAAAGTAGCGAGGACAACCACATCTAGAAAGATAACGACCAATCCAGAAAATGAAAGCATAATAGTATGTCAAATGATGAAACATAATCATTCATAAAATTATTCATAAGATAAAATCAAATGACCAATAAAATACAAGCAAACAACAAGTTAAACAATGAAAGTAGACATGTCTGCAAAATGAAAGAAAAAGATGAAACCACACATAAAAAGCAGAGCTTTGCTGAGGGAAACTTGCTTCCCCTCCATGACCTTCTGTTAGACATTTAATTTATCCATTGGGATCTTCACTCTAGGATAAAATAGTGCCACTTGGTTCAAAGCTTTATCGATGGAGGTTGGTATGACAGAGATCCAACATGGACGACTCCATCAGACCCGTTATGCTAAGAGTATTTTATCCCCTCCTTCATCAATTTTTCCTTTACATTTTAGCCTACTCAAAGTGAGATTATATTGCCTCATTTAGAGAGGTCTTGATGTATTCCACCATTTTGTTGGTAGTCTTAAGCGACTCGACGGACTCATTCAAAGAAACTTAGACACCAGATAAAGAGTTATGAACCAATCCCAAGGTTTTCTCCATAATCTTTCACCTATTCCTACATATATTTGAAGAGCTTTATCGTCTCAAAAATCTCCTTTAGGAGACAATCTTTAATCATAAAATAGATTCGAGCCTCTTTATCAGGACTTTCTTATCCTTCTTGAGACAATTTAGAGCCAAAATCTTCTTCTTTCCAAATACACCAATACATAACACAACGAACCCTTGATACAATTGATAAAACATCTCTTCCATTGCTTCCCAAAGGCTCGAATAAGTCAAATGAGCATTGTAGTTATAATCACTGTTTGGGAAGATGGACTAGACTTCTTTGAAAAATATAATTACATCATAAACATTAAGCCATAAGGTTTCTAACCTGATGATTTTGGTCTTCAAAGGGATGACATTGGGAAGATCACTGAAAAATAAAGACCGCATGAAAGACTAAAATTATGGAACTCTAGAGTAAAAGAAGTGAAAGGAGGAATTGAGTGCATTTATCCAATTTATAAGCAACCAGGGTGTCTAGATCGATGATAAATAATTAATAGGATATCAAAAGACGCAATCAAAAGTCCAGGATCCACCTTGGTTCCATAACAACACTCGAGTGCACCCAAGTGCAATAGTGATATCACCTCATCCTACCATAAAGTTATAGGGCCACGTGGAAGATTTTCTGAGTGAAACGTTTCAATTAAAGACAAACATTTAATGTGCGTATTCTCTAGATCACCTATTCCCATGCAATACACCATTTAACTTTCCCTCAACACAGAAGGACCACCTAAAGGATTCAAAATAATGAAATAAAACTTTATAGAGGCCAATCTAAACAATTACATAAGAATTCTAGCATGGTGACAAGTAGAAAGGCCTTGGGGTGCAACAGTTCTAAGCCGGGAAAAAGGAAGAATAAGACCAACGCGGTTCAAAAAACCTAATCCACAAATGCCCTTGTTGAAGATTGACGAACATGTAGACCCTCTCTAGGGGGCCACACATCGAACAAAAGTAGGAAACACGCTGATCACAACCGTTGAAATTAATACAACAATTGCTTGTATTCCATGCCACACTCATCAATGGTGGTTCTCACAATCATCCATATATGCATGATTTTGCACCTCACCAAAGTATGATTGATTATGTTATGAATCAATGTCATCAAGGATAAACCAAAATATGAGATAAAGATTGAGTTTCTTAAACAAACACAAGAAACCCTATTAGGTTTTACTAAATAGATAGAAGAAGAATTATGATTGGTCATAACTATTTTACTATTCATTTTCTATATTAGGATTCAAAGATTAAAGGGAATATCAACAACCAACTCTCTCTTAACACTCTGAGAGAAACAACCTATTTATACACTACTAAGCTAACTTAGGATACAATCTAACTTAAACAATTGGTCTAAACAAACGGGCCCAAATCAACATGGTAACAAACCTAGCAATTTTGACTACTGCATGCTTGAGCATACTTTGACTACATCATGCATGATCGTCATGTTAACAGACTTCGATTACATGCTAAACCTTTATCGAACCAAGAATATGAAGGTGTGAAAAATACAAGAAAGAGGGGGTTTGAATTGGGTTTTAAAAATATAAGCTTTTTACCAACTCAAAAAGGCCACACAATCAAAAGAGCAAAGAGGGAAAGACACAAGGATTTTTATCCTGGTTCGCTTGAAATCAAAGCTACTCCAGTCCACCCGCCAATGTGATTTCACCTTGTACACAAGGACTTAATCCACTATAATCAAATAGATTACAAAAATCACAAAGAACAACTTTTTTTTGTCTTTTCAAGGATTCGATTACAACTTAGTCTCTTTAAGGAAATCACAAAGAACAACTTTATTTGTTTTCTCAAGGATCCGACTATAACTTAGTCTCCTTAAGGAAATAAAACAAACAAGTTTAATTATAACTTTTTTTGTTACAAGTTGCTTCTACACAAGCAGATTTTACATAAATGAAATACAATCACTTAAAGAATAGTATGCATAAATCTAAGAGCTTTTCACATAGAAACAATATTGTAAAATGTTGTAGCATCATTCTTCAAGTCTCCAAGTCCTTCTTATATAGCATAACAAAGAGACCGTTGGAGGGAAAATAAGGGATACCAAAAGAGCAACTGTCCACTAATGGAATGGTGATAAGTGTGATGTATAGTACTGTCCTTCGCCCATATTTTTAGGAGTGGAAGGAATATTTTTTATTTGTACTATGTACTATTAGATCACGTATCCACTTTGATCTTATCTTTAAATTCATTGGATTTTGATGAAAAGTTGATGAAGGATGAAGAGAAGAAACACAAAGCTGAAATCAGAATCTTCAGAATCTTCAGTTAGAACCTTGACCACATCAGCGTCTAGCTTGAGACCTCCAGAGTCTTCAGCTAAGTAATAAAACTTAAGAATCTTAAGAATCTTTAGTCAGAACCTTGACAACGTCAGCGTCTGGCTTGAGATCTTCAGATTCTTCAGCTAAGTAACAAAACTTCAGAAGCTTGCCATTATTCAGAAGCTTGATAATAAGAGCCACATCCAGAAGCATAAGTGGAGAGATCATTGCAACATCAACATAGTGTCTTTCCAAAACTTCTCAGGAGTGAATCAACGCAGAAGCATAATTAACATTGCAGCAACAACATAGCATCTTTTAGACCCTCTTAGAAGTGAATCAACACATAAGAGAATTTCAGAACAAATGTTTAGAAGATGATGACGTTGCACGTCATAAATTCAGAATCAGAACTGGTTGTTAAAGCTACACAAAAATAAACCGTTAGAGTACCAAAAATTTTCTTACACAAATACTACATTGTTATCATCAAAACTTAAAGGTATAGATGCTTAACCAAATCTTTTTCTAACATAAGCTACCCTTGTCGAGACTAGAGTTATATCCAACTTCTCAAAAATCTCTACCTTGGAACAAACTCTACACAAACGAGGGAAAAAACTAGATTTCTTCATGCAACTTTATCAATTGCATACAATGGAAAAACTCGCAGCTTGGCAATGTCTTGGTGATCATATCAACAACATTGTCATTAGTCAAAACCTTCAATACTTGGACTTTTCCATGCTTGATTATCTCTCTGATGAAATGCAGTCTCACATCGATGTGCTTGGTTCCCTCGTGATAGGCTGAATTCTTCGACAGATGTATTTCACTTACACTATCATATTTAACAGACATAACTCGGCCTTGAAGTTTCAGCTCCTTAACAAAACCTTCAAGCCATAATGCTTCATTCACAGCTTCAGGGAGGGTAAAATATTCCGATTCAGTGGTTGATAAGGCAACAATCTTCTGAACTATTTATTTCCAACTAATTTTTGTGCCAAACATAGTGAACACATATCTAGAAATAGATTTTCTGGAATCCATACATTCTACATAATCAGAGTCGACAAATCCTTCGATTTCGACTTTGCTATCATCACCGCAGGCTCCACCATAAATAAGTACTTTTTTCAGAGACCCATTTATGTACCTTAGAATCAACTTTAGTTATTTCTAGTGTGCCTTCCCATATTGGACATATAAAATACTATTCATATAGGCTCTTTCGACTTCAGTACTAGGACTTTGAGTCGAACTTGTCTTGAAATAAGGATTCGTCGGTGTTACAACAGGCTTTGAATTCAACATATCAAACTTGTCGAGAATCTTCTTCAGGTATGTCTCTTGAGATAATAATAATCTCAAATGCTTTCTATCTCTTCGGATGTTAATCCCAAGAATCATGGAGGCAACTCCCATATCCTTCATGTCGAATTCCTTATTGAGTTCTGAAGGAGAATTGCCATCCAAGGCGCATCGGAATTTAAAATTTTCTCCATTTAGTGATCCTTACGAATGGGCATGATCAGTGATAGAATCGTTACCTCTTATGGTGATTCAAACCTTTGGTGCAAATCTCTTGTAACGATCAAAACCTTGGATACAAATCCACGGAGCGATCATGAACGTTGAACGATGACAACGTCTCTACTCAGTCCACACGAACGGGTTCCTTCAATCTCAGTGCTAGCTGGTACGAATGAAGGCTTTGAGTGAAAGAGAGAAACGAAATTCCAAGTCTTCACTTGAGTTTAGTCTGAGTGACAATGCTTCTACCCAAGGGTTCTATTTATAGAACCACTTGTGTGGGCTTCAAGCTAAAAAGCCCACTTAAGTGTATTTTGGCCCATATCTTATAATATGCCCAAAATCACTTAAGCGTGTGGTACCTTACCATATTTTGTATTCCACTTAAGTTACTCTATTTCTCATCAATCCGTCCTTTGTGTGTGACCTTGTAGGTTTTCGCGACGCTGGCAATTATATTAAATCACGCATTTAACATAATAAATAGTGAGCGGTATCTAGCAACACATCACTGCTACCCAAGTCACGAAAGTGTCATGTGATCTGACAAAACCTCATGTGATAATAATTATGTGTATAATTACCCTTTTGCCCTTATGTCTATATTGAACACAAGGTATAGACCGTGTCATCCTTGTCCAGTTCAATATTGGGCCCATAGACATTTATCCTGTTATGCAGGATGGGCAAATTCCATCTAGGACACTCATGTCCCTCATCATGCTTTGTGGAGTACCCATCAACTGTCTTTATGCTTATCCAGTTACGGACAATGTTGGATCAGCAACAAAGCACTCGACTCTACATCTAGGATCCATAGTGGTTTCAGGTCGAAGAGTGGTATACACCATTATCACCATGAGAATAACTTATGACACTTTGCATAACTTTCTATATAGTATTCTCATAGCGGGTCAATCTGGTATAAATATTACTCTTAATATTCATACCTATGTTTAAGACTTGATAACTCTTTATCCATGATCCATGAGATGTGATCATCAGTCTACAAACATAATAGTCTTAATGCTTTAATGTTATCCCACTTCACAATAAAGCTCGACTACGGATACTTTAAGAATAATGTCCTTATGTTTAATGTGATCTCATGATTAAGTCATACTTGATACATTAAACGGACTAGCTATTCTAGGGACTTTATTAATCAAACATAATAAAGAAAAAGCCTTTTAATTATTAATACATAATTCGATACAAGTACCAAAAGTATTGGCCTCTAGAGCTTACACCAACAAGTTCACCCTTCACCTTCATAACATATTCGACACTAATGTTTGCTATGAGGAGGTCATCCACATAAAGCAAAAAATAACAAGTGAACTTCCAAGTCGAAATCTGAAGTAAACATAGTGGTTGAAATGGATCATAGTGAAACCTATATGTGCCATGAACTTCTCGAATTTCGTATTCCATTGTTGAGGAGATTGTTTCAGGCCATATGCCGACCTATTCAACTTGCACGTGTAATATACAATTCCCTTTTCTACACACCCTTCATGCAACCTCATCAGGATTGTTTCATCTAGATCACCATATAGGAAGGTATTCTTCACATCCATCTGTTCCAACTCTAGGTCAAACTTCGCCACCATGGCTAACACCATTATAATGGATCTATGCTTTATAACGGGTGAGAACATATTGTAAGACCCTAATTTTGGGCCCTAAGATCCCTCATGGCATCATAACATGGCATTTGCATAGCCTTAAGGATCATAAGCATCTTGGCTCCTTACCTTTGGGTGATATCTCTCTTGTAAGTGGGTTGAGATCACCAAGCATGCTTGAATTGTATATTATTGTTTTTCTCATTTTATTTACTAACCAAAAGCATAAAAGTATGTCACTAACATTTCTTGTTTGTAGCTTGATCAATCACAAGATCCAAAGCTTTTAGGAGATCCTTTAGCATTGATATGGTCAATTTAAGATGAAAGCAAGCATGGTAATGGTTCCCAAAGCTCTCATCCATCAAATATGCCTCCCAAGTATCTCAATTCATCATTTTGATCAAAGCAAGTCAAGGGGTTTGAGGTTTGTTTCCCAAGGAAACCTTAATTCATCTGTTCATCAACTATGCCTTGCTCATGAAGCAACCTCAACCCATGGCCAAATACAATCAAGTTAAGTTCTTTAATTCATCATCTCATGCATATTCGAACTTATTTGAGTGTCCTCAATCATCAATTCATCAAGATATGAGTTGTAGACTTGAGAAGTTGATCAGTCAATTCATCTGACTATTTTGAAATACACTGAGACCTAACTTTTTATGTGTTGGTCAAATGGAGATGATACCAAGAGAAACAATGTTCTTAAGGCAAATATGAAAAACTTTCATGTTCATCAAAATTTTATTTGAAGCTTGGAAGGTCATCATCCATTCCAAGACATTATAGGTCATTTTGACTGAAACCCTATTTTTGGGTCAACTTCCCAAGAACATAACTCATTCATTTTTCATGATTTTGAGGTGAGACTTAATGAATTAGAAATATTATTGTGTATACTTAAAATGTTATGTTTAGAAAAATTGCAAAATCTCAAAAGAAATACATGTGATAATGCAAAACATTATAGGTCAGTTTGGGCCAAATGCATTGAAATGTGAAAAACTCCAACTTCAAGTGCTCATAACTTCTTCATTAAAAACCCAAATGATGAAAATTTTAAGTCCAAATTGATTGTTTTGAAAAAATCTACAACTTCTATTTTGAAGATTTTATCATTTGGAGCTTTCATCATTGAAACAGAAGGCCTAAACATTGGCCAAATTTGGGAACTTCACAATTGCATGTTTTGCACCCTACACTTCAAGCTCGAATTTCATTAATTTCCAAGGCCCAATTGGAGTTTTGATCAACATAGCATTTGTTCCTTATGCAACAAGCTTTCTAACCATTACTCATAAGGTTGCATTTGGAGTTTGGAAGCACATTTTCGAAGACATGAAGAATTAAGTGCATTTTGTGAAATTCATTTCAAACACATTGCATGAGCTATTAACATTTAATCTGCGTGTCCATTTCTCATTTGGTGATGTATATCAATCCATTCCAATCAGAATTGGGCCCTCCATGCGCCTGTACAGGCCCATGCATGGAGGCCCTCTTCTCCCATGCACACTTTGTTCATTGCATTTCAGATGGCTTTGCCTATAAATACAAGTGCTTTGCTCTTCAATTCTTCAACCTAATGGCGCATAAATCCTTGCTGAATTGAATCCCCACCCATACCAAAGGAACAAACTTCATTTTTCTCTAAAAATTTCAGATCTGAAATTCAATTGCATTGATTGATTTTTAAGATCTAAAGTTCCCAGACCTCTTCACCTTGATCCATTGAAGCTTCTGTTTGCAAAAGGAATCAAAGAGAGTGACTTAATTCTTCATAATCCAAAGGTTTTGCTCAACTGAAGTTTTCTTCGAATCTCATCATACATTGCTCAATTTGCCTTGATCTTGTGTTGTATGAAGTCCTCTGTATAGAGGCATCATTATTGTGTTCTTAATTGTTGAAATCGAGCAAGTTCAGTTGAACACCACCAAAGTTCCATCTCTGATTTCTCTCTTAATAGGAATCTCGAGTGGAATTGAGTGGCATAGGAGGGATGTACATCACTTCACCTTTCGAATGGTGCCTGGATCGTGCATTTTAGTTAACATTTTTTGACCTGTAATTTTTTGATCTTCATCGGAGCTTGCCGGAGAAGACGGTGGCGCTGGCCACCGTCTGGTCTCCAGATCAGATCTGGACCGTCCCTTTCCATTTCCAGATCTAATCTCAGCAGTCCAACCTTATGACTTTTTTATGTACCGCGTGTGGTTGCATTGACTTTGTAACACATTGGACGCGCGCTTATGGATGCTTGGATCTGCCAGCTCAATTAATGAGCTCAATCCAAGGGCTCTCGCTTTACAATTTATTTTAATTCTGATTTTAATTTCTATTTTATTTTTTAATTCCATTTCATTTTCTAAAATTCATATCTCTTTTATTATTGGTCCAAAAATTATGGGACCAATTGCATTATTTCTCTTTTAATTTCTAGTTTCTAAAAATGATTTTTAATATTTTTTATTTTATCATTTGCTATTTTTTAGTAATTTTCTCTTTTCTGGTTATTTTTAATTCATTTTAAATAGTTTTTGATAATCAAAAAATACAAAAATATTTTCTCAACCTCTTTGAATGATGATAGATTTATGAAAAATATTCTCATCAATTTTTTAATTGATTTGAGATTTATTTGAGATTTTAGTTCAATTAGGTTATTTTTGTTCATTTTTAATTGATTAAAAATAGTTTCTGACTTTTAAAAATGCTGAATTTTTTTGTCAAACTTTGTTTGACCTTGTTGAACTTGGGATTATTCACTTGGACTTTTCAAAGTTGATTTGAAGTGAGTTTGAAGTTTGACATTTCTTTAATATTTTAATTCAAGTTTTATTTTAAATATTAAAAATGCCAAAAATATTTTGTTTATTCCTTGACTTCCAATCTTCATTTTGCTTCTCTTTTCTATTGTTTGACCTTGATCTTCCCTATCTTTGGTCAACATTTGTTGATTGGTACATTCCATTTCATTTAATGCACTTTAATTCTTCATTTTTAATTCTTCTTCTTCTTCTTCTTCTTCTTCTTCTTCTTTTCTTTTTTTGATCAATGAGTTAAAGGTTGATGGTTAACATTGATTAGGGAGGTTTAATCTTCCTTGATTCAAAATATAATTCATCTTGATCAAATGATCAAGTGAATGACTTTGCATTAAGGATAGATTGCTTTCTAAATCATGCAAAGGACTTAAACCAATACAAGATCATTTCTCATCATCTTTTTGGCATGGCAAGTTGTTGGAGTTTGATTCACTAATCAAGACCTCTAACTTGTGTTGTTGCCTACATTATTATTGACCGGCCTCAGATAATTGTGACTTTTACATAAGTCCAATTACGATTGCTTAACTATAGCGCTAAATTTTCCTTATGACACACTAACTACTAACACTAACCATTGACCATTAACATTTAATTCTTGCTCTTTACATTTATGCAATTTACTATTCTTGTACATATTATTCATTTGCTTTTCCCCTTTGCTCATTTGAGCATATGTTTATGTTAATGCAATTTGCCTTTTGCTCACTTGAGCATATAATTGTGTATATATTATTGTGCTTGTGTTTTGTTTTGATTGTTGTGGACCAAATGCAAAGAAATTGACAAATGGACTTAGTTCCTAGGACTTTCCCTATGCAAATTGGAGTAAAAGGACTTTAAATGGTGAAGATGGATTAGAAGGACCAAACCTCTAAACTCACTCTTGTCCATTCTTGATTTGCTTCATAAAACTTTTGATGTGTGTGCTCTTGTGCTAGGGAATCCTATGAGAGCTCAAATTGAAGAGCCATTGCCATGTTCATCCAAAGTGAAAGATACAAGATACTTTGAGGATATCCTAAGGAGCTTGTTTGGTTATGTTGATTGCTTGAGCTTACTCTTATTTTGCTTGCATACTCCAAAGGATGAGAGCTACTTGAATCATCAATATGATCTCAAGAGAGGAACTCCATTTGTGGTCTTGTTTCTTATCCCTTATCTCTTGTATGATTAGGACTTTAGCCATTCTTCTTCTTCCATCCACTCTAACCCAAGCCAAAACCTTTGTGCAAACATTTAACACTTGTTTTCAAACATTAGAAACCTAAGCCTTATGCTTTTGATTTTCAAAACTTCTTTTCATAACACTTATTTTGAATTGAAATTTTAAATCCACTTTGACCATATTTTTGTAAATACTTTTCATTGGTAAATACCACTCATTCAAATACCTTTTTTGTGGTTTCAATGGCCACTTACTTAACCAAATTTTTCATAACCTTTAGTTATTAGGTTTGAGTTATCCTTTAGGTAGATGTAATACTCACCTATATCCTTAGTGATGGACAATGAGTCTTCCATGCTTATTATAGGGTTAACCCCTCACTAGCATGTTGAAGCTATCCTCACATGGTGGATTTGTGGTTTTAGGTTGACTTTTCTCCCTTGGATAACAAAAGACCATAAGGCTTTTGGACCAATCAATTCACCAACTCATTTTGATATTTTTACCCCGAACTACGAGGTTTTGATCCTAATCTTTTTTAAGATGGTACGTAGGCAATGAGTTTATCCATCCAAACACAAATTGTAAATAACTTGTATATTCTCTTCTCATCTCTTCAATCGTGTTTGCACAAATAAATTTTCATAAAATACCAACCTTACAACAAGTATGAAAAGGGCTCCCCAGGAGTACCTAGGATGTTTTGGGTGCTTAAAACCTTCCCATTGCATAACCAACCCCCTTACCCCGATCTCTGACATTTTTACTAGTTTTTGATTCGATAAAACTTTTAGGTTTTTGTTCGCTTTCTAACCATTCCTTTGGATAAATAGAAGTGCGGTGGCGACTCGACTTGTATGGTTTACCTTAGATTTAGTCAATATCTCTAATGGTAACGAATACCCCGCTACAGAAAAGTGGCGGCTCTGCTGGGGAAATTTGCCTAGTGGGTTTTACCTACTTTTCATATTGTGTTGTATTGTATTGTATATTGTTTCGTGACATATTTTTATGCAATTTGGGATTAATGTATTGTATGTAAAGATTGAATTGCTTGAATATTAATTCCTTGTATGCTTGGTGATCTTTGTGAGATGAGTTTTATACCCGAACTCAAGTGCAGTTAGGATAGGAGAATGGCATAGTCTTGTTGACTTGTGTGGAGTTATTCCTTAGCAAGTTGACTTGCAAGTCCATTCACTTGGTGGAGGTCATGTTGGGATCAATAATGTCACACAAGTAGTTGTGGTTAGACATTACTCTTTCCAATATAGACCTTAGAAGCCAAGGACCTTAGTTTACCAAGCCCATCTTGGCCTTTTCTTAGGATGTAGTGCGAAAGTCGTTTAAGTATAAGATTTGATACGATTGTTACGCGATACTACACTCATAAGAGTCTCTCTTGAGAATATTTTTGGAATACGAGTAGTCGCTTCTCCGATAATATCCGATAGATGGGATGATGACTATGGGAACCTCTTGTAGAACATGTTTGGCAGGTTTAAACCCTAGTACACTCCCTTTGGGTGGTTCTTAACCGAGACTCCATGCTCGTGACTTGCAACAAACCCTTGATTCATGGTTGATCCGTTCTTGTATCCTTAATATCAATGGAACTTGGGTGTTGATAAGGTGTAAACCATAATCCACCAAAATGGATGATTGATATTAAGGATGACATGATCTCTCCCATGACCTTTGTTTGGTGTGCTTTGCTTGATCCTTGAGTGTGTTTGATGCATTCATGCATTCATGAACCCATTTGCATCCATATCATCAATAATAAGAAAATTTTCAAGGAACTTAAGAGGTCTATTTGCAAATTTTCAGACATGGAAAGACAAAGAAGGAATACGAAGAAGTACAGTTTTAGACAACCCGACTTGAAAGAGCTAAGGAATTTGACATCCTATGTATTAGATCCCTTGGGTTTCAAGGCTAGTTTTGGGAAGCTCCTATCTATTTTGACTACTTAAGTGGACGAAGGATTGATGAGTGTATTGGTGCAGTTTTATGATCCCTTGTACCGTTGCTTCACATTTCAGGATTTTCAGCTTTTGCCCAGGCTTGAGGAGTATGCCTACCTTGTGGGTATACCTATTCTAGACCAGTTGCCATTCAGTGGCTTAGAGAGTGTTCCTACTCCTCAAGAGATAGCTGACATGTTGCATATAGATGAATCTCTGGTTGGTGCGCATATGACTACCAAAGGTGGAATTCAAGGTCTCCCTTCTGAGTTCCTCATTGCTCAAGCTACTATGTATGGGAAGGCCATGAGTGAGGACACCTTTGAGGCCATATTCGTACTTCTCATCTATGGGCTAGTGTTATTCCCCAACATCGACAAGTTTGTGGATGTGAACGCTATTAGGATTTTCTCTACTCTTAATCCCGTTCCAACTCTGTTGGGTGACACTTACTTTTCTTTGCATATGAGGAATGCAAAGGGTGGTGGTACCATTGTGTGCTGTTTGCCTCTGCTGTATAAGTGGTTTATTTCTCACTTGCCGCAGACGGTCGCCTTCAAGGAGAACATAGGATGTCTAAGGTGGTCCTCGAGACTTATGTCACTCACCAATGATGATATCTCTTGGTACAATCGTGTGTATGATGGTGTGCAGATTATCGACTCTTGTGGTGAATTCTCCAATGTGCCTCTTCTTGGTACATGTGGTGGGATTAACTACAACCCTATTTTGGCACGTCGTCAGCTTGGGTTCCCCCTAAAGGATAAACCTAATAACATTATGTTAGAGGGTGTGTTCTTTCAGGAGGGTAAAGATCTTCAGGGCTTGAAGGGAAGGATGGTCCGCGCTTGGCGCAAGATCCATAAGAAAGGAAGGAAGGAGCTGGGTCCGAAGAACTGTATCGCTTTGGAGCCTTATACTTCTTGGGTGAGGAGGAGAGATTCCGAATACCTCATGCCTTACGAGTATCCAAGACCTACACCTTTGGTTGTGGTTGGGCCTTCAACCCTCCCTGACCAAGGAGTAGAGGAGTTGAGAGACGAAGACCGTTCACGTGCTTGGATCCGTGAACGAGAGGAGTTGCTTCAGCAGATTAAGGAGAAGGATGCTTTGATAGAGTTCCTTGAGCATCAGGTTATTGATGATCCTGATGATGCATGGACTTCTCTACTTCCTCAGTCTTCCAAGTTTTGGAAAAGGAAGTACGATCGACTTGCCAAAGAGAAGGCAAATATGGAGGCAGCCTACGAGAGGGAGGTGAAGAGGCTTTGTGCATCTTATCTTCCTGTGTCCAGAGCCTTAGATGACTGTTTCTAGGGATCCATAGGATGTTCATTTTCCTTCTCTCTTGTATTGTATTGGGATTACCAAGACTGTACTTCTTTGGTGTAAAAAAAAATATATTTCCAGATATTATTGATGATATATTTCCATATGTGATAAATGTTTAATATTTCCAATATTTGCAAATAGAACTCTAAAATTTCCTCTGATAAAAGCAAATCATATGCACAAGCATTGCATGCATCATGTGCATAAGCAGGTTTTGCTCCAGGCTTCTTGTTCTGTGGTCTAACTCTGTGTTCTTCATTTATTTTGAAGACAAGCTGACTCACCGGTACTACACCAGAGCCAACATTTCAAGACTGATGGATCATCTGGAACAAGAGAACCGCGAGCTGAAGGAGGAAGTGGCCAGATTAGCTTCCCTAATGGAGTCATTCATGGCTGCCCAGAGCCAGTCTTCTCTGACACCTTCAACTCCTCCCCAGAGGACAGTCATCTCTAAGATTGTCTCCTCAATTGTGCCTGCGGCCAGCGCACACTTTGCTCCAACGACCATGCCAGCCGGATTCCCGTGGGGGATGCCTCCTAATTTCATGCCTGAGGGTCCTGCACCCACTTTTGCTTCTCTGTCGTCATCTAGCCCAGTCCTTGCTGTTCCTCATCCTGTCGTGCATACTATGCCCAGAGTAGACGACACCATCTATCATTATGAGCCGTCTGAGGGCCCAAATGTGTATGAGAATATGGATGTTATGAATGATCAATTTCTTGAGCTCCGCAAGGAATTGAAAATCCTTCTAGGAAAGGATCTTTTTGGCAAGTCTGCTACCAAACTTTGCCTAGTTCCGAATGTGAAGATCCCTGTGAAGTTCAAGGTCCCTGACTTTGAAAAATACAAGGGAAATAATTGCCCTCTCAGCCACCTGGATATTGTATGCCAGGAAAATGTCGACTCAGACCGACAACGACCAATTGCTCATCCACTACTTTCAGGACAGTTTGTCTGGTGTTGCCCTACGTTGGTATATGGGCTTGGATAGCGTGAACATCCGATCCTTTAACGACCTTGGCGAAGCCTTTGTCAAGCAATACAAATATAATATGGATATGGCTCCCGATAGGGATCAATTGAGGGCCATGTCCCAGAAGGACAAGGAAACTTTTAAAGAGTATGCCCAGAGGTGGCGAGAGGTGGCATCACAAATCGTGCCCCCGCTAGAAGAGAAAGAGATGACCAAGATCTTTTTGAAGACATTGAGTTCTTTTTACTATGAGCGGATGATTGCTAGCGCTCCTTCTGACTTCACCGAGATGGTGAATATGGGGATGCGTCTAGAAGAAGGGGTCAGGGAAGGGCGCCTGACCAGAGAAGAAGGCTCTTCTGCCAAACGCTATGGGGCGTTTGCAAAGAAGAAAGATGGTGAGGCACATGCTGTGACCTCCCATATGAAACCAAGAAGACCCTCTGTGAGGAGGAAGACCGTGCGTCCTGCCGGTAACCAGCACCAGGTGGCTCATATAGCACCTGTCTTCAGAGATAATCAGCAATATCAGCAACACAACAATAATCAGCAACAACCACATCCGCAGTATCAACAACAACAGCACCGTCCGCAACAGCAAGCCTACCAACCTCGAAACAGTAATCAAACCAGCACCATTTACGAGAGGAAAAGGGTCACCTTCGATCCTATTTTGATGACGTATGCAGAGTTATATCCCTCTTTGATAGAGAGGAAATTGATTACGCCACGAGACCCACCGGCTATACCTACTAACCCCCAGTGGTGGTATAAGCCCGAATTACACTGTGTTTATCATTCCGGTGCTCCCGGACATGACGTGGAAAATTGCTACCCTTTGAAGACCAAGGTCCAAGACCTTGTAATATGTGGTATTTTGTGTTTCGAGGACGTAGGTCCTAACGTGAAGAAGAACCCATTGCCCGAGCATGGGAAATCTGTCAACATGGTTCAGGGTTTCCCTGGCAAGTACAAAGTCAAGTACGTCAGTCATATTCGACAATCTCTGGTCGAGATGCATCATTTGCTGTGTGATTATAGTCATTACGAGCACGAGCACGATAGGTGCCGAGTCTGTTCTGTTAACCAAAGAGGTTGTCGCCAGGTGCGTAAAGATGTTCAAGAAATGCTGGACGAGGGAGTCATTGAGATCCTTCAAAACAGAAATGTTGACGAAGATGCTGATGAAGTCAATGTAATTTCTCCAGTATTTCGGATCCCCGAGCCTGTTATCATTAGTATGATGGTAGCAAGCAGAAGGTTTCTCCTGCTTTGACCATTAAGCTAGTCGGCCCTGTACCGTACTCTTCTGAGAAGGCGGTCCCTTATCGCTACAATGATGTAGCATTGGAGAATGGGAAAGAGGTGCCCCTGCCCTCTTCATCTGTTGTTAATATTTCCGACATCAGCGGCTAGACCTGCAGCGGTCGTGTTTTCTCGGCTCCGCCAAAGCCACTAGCTGTTGCCCGAAGGAATGATAATGCTGATTATGCTGTGAACGCCCGATTGGGAATGCTGAACGCCCGATTGGGAATGCTGTGAACGCCCGGAACTTGTTGCTAAACCTACCTCTACGTTGAAAACTCCTGTCTCTGTTGGCCCGAGTGGTAATACGAAAGAAGACTGTGATGAGATGCTGAGGCTCATCAAGAGAAGTGAGTACAATGTTATAGATCAGCTTCTGCAAACGCCATCCAAAATCTCTGTATTATCCTTGTTGATGAATTCAGAACCACACCAAGAAGCTCTGCAGAAGGTGTTGGATGTGGCGTATGTGGATCACGATGTCACAATTGAACAATTCGACAGTATTGTTGCAAACATTACCGCTTGTAACAATTTAAGTTTTTGTGATGCTGATCTCCTCGAGGAGGGAAGAGACCACAACATGGCATTACACATATCTATGAGCTGCAAAGATGACGGCATGTTCAATGTGCTGGTGGACACTGGGTCATCATTGAATGTATTTCCGAAGACCACTCTTGCAAAGTTATCATATCAGGGGCCTCCCATGAGGCAGAGTGGAGTAGTTGTGAAGGCTTTCGATGGGTCTCACAATACTGTGATTGGAGAGGTTGATCTCCCAGTCAAAATTGGACCAAGTGATTTCCAGATTACCTTCCAGGTTATGGAGATTTACCCATCGTATAACTGTCTCTTAGGCAGACCATGAATTCACGAGGCAGGTGCCGTGACATCCACCCTACACCAGAAACTGAAGTTTGTGAAAAATAAGAAGCTGGTGGTGGTAGGGGGAGAAAAGGCTCTCCTGGTTAGCCATTTGTCTTCTTTCTCTTATATAGATGCTGAGGATGAAGTTGGAACGCCGTTCCAAGCTTTATCTATTGCTGAACCTGTTGAGAAGAGAACTTCTTCATTTGCTTCCTATAAAGATGCAAAGTTGGCCATTGAGCATGGTGCAACTGCTGGATTGGGGAAAATGATCAAGCTGGAAGACAACAAATCCCGGGCTGGCATAGGCTATTCTTCTGAGGTCTTCAATAAGCAAGGGATGTTCAAGAGTGGTGGATTCATCCACACTGGTCAAAATGAAGAGGCTGCTGCATTCTGGAAGAGGATGAAGAGGATTCTGGAAATTTCATCATCCCTGGAGGGATCTGCAATAATTGGGTCGCTGTTGATATTCCAACAGTTATCCATAAGTCAAAGTAATGTTCATTGTGTTTGAAAACCCTTCTCCCATGCCAAAAGGAGAAGTGATGACATTGTTGGCGCATAAATACAATGATATTTTCATTTAATAAATTCATGTTAAATGTTTGTTTTTCCAATTATTTTCCCTTTTCGCTTTTGCATGAAATTGGTGATCAAATAAAACCCTAAAAATAGAATAAAATCAATCTTTTCATCTGCATAATGATTTGCCTTGCTTGAATTCTAAAATCTTTTATATCCAAAATCATTATGCAAGTTGATCAAACCCATTGAACATAAGGATCCAACACCATCTCCCAACTTTGAATTCCCTGTATTTGAGGCGGAAGAAAATGATGTTGAAGAGATTCCTGACGAGATTACCCGTCTACTTGAGCATGAAAAGAAGGTCATTCAGCCGCATCTTGAGAATCTGGAAACAGTCAACTTGGGGTCTGAAGATTGTGTGCGAGAAGTGAAGATTGGGGCACTCCTGGAAGAGTCTGTTAAGAAGGGGTTGATTGAGTTGCTACGAGAATACGTCGACGTCTTTGCCTGGTCATATGAAGACATGCCTGGTCTAGATACTGATATCGAAAACATTTCCTGCCGTTGAAGCCTGAGTGCGTGCCTGTGAAGCAGAAACTCAGAAGAACTCATCCTAATATGGCAGTAAAGATCAAAGAGGAAGTTCAGAAGCAAATTGATGCGGGGTTTCTGGTGACTTCTACATATCCTCAATGGGTGGCCAATATTGTGCCTGTGCCTAAGAAAGATGGAAAAGTCCGAATGTGTGTGGACTATAGAGACTTGAACAAAGCTAGTCCGAAAGATGATTTCCCTTTACCACATATTGATATGTTGATAGATAATACAACTAAATTCAATGTCTTCTCATTTATGGACGGATTTTCCGGATATAATCAGATCAAAATGGAACCCGAGGATATGGAGAAGACAACATTCATCACACCTTGGGGAACATTCTGTTATCGAGTGATACCCTTCGGTTTGAAGAACGTCGGAGCCACGTATCAACGAGCTATGACTACCTTGTTTCATGATATGATGCACAAAGAGATCGAGGTATATGTTGATGATATGAATGCAAAGTCAAGAACGGAAGTTGAACATGTAGAACACTTGTTGAAGCTTTTTCAGCGTCTGAGGAAGTATAAGCTTCGTCTAAATCCTAACAAGTGTACATTTGGAGTCTGTTCTGGCAAGTTATTGGGCTTTATTGTTAGCGAAAGAGGTATTGAGGTTGATCCTGCAAAGGTCAAAGCAATACAAGAGATGCCTGCGCCCAAAACTGATAAGCAAGTCCGAGGTTTTCTTGGCCGCTTGAATTATATTTCCAGATTTATATCCCACATGACTGCCACATGTGCACCAATATTCAAGCTCCTCCGAAAAGATCAGTCTCACGATTGGACCGAGGATTGCCAAAAGTCCTTTGACAGTATTAAAGAGTATTTGTCTGAGCCTCCGATTCTGTCCCCGTCTGTGGAAGGGAGACCGTTGATTATGTATCTGACAGTCCTTGAAGACTCGATAGGTTGTGTCCTTGGTCAGCAAGACGAATCGGGAAAAAAAGAGTATACTATCTACTACCTGAGTAAGAAGTTCACTGATTATGAGTCTCGATACTCAATGCTTGAGAAGACGTGCTGTGCTTTGGCTTGGGCTGCTAAGCGCTTACGCCAGTATATGTTGAATCATACGACTTGGTTGATATCCAAAATGGATCCAATTAAGTATACCTTTGAGAAACCTGCTTTAACTGGGAGGATTGCCCCTTGGAAGATGTTGTTATCTGAGTATGATATTGAGTATCGAGCTCAGAAGGCTATTAAAGGCAGTATTTTGGCTGACCACTTGGCACATCAACCAATCGAGGATTATCAGTCAGTTCAGTACGACTTCCCAGATGAGGAGATTATGTATTTGAAAATGAAATATTGCGATGAGCCTACGCTCGACAAAGGGCCAGAGCCTGGTTCCAGATGGAGTATGGTGTTTGATGGCGCTGTGAATCAATATGGAAATGGTATTGGGGCAATGATTATTACTCCTCAGGGCACACATTTTCCTTTTACAGCAAGGCTAACTTTCAAATGCACGAATGATATGGCTGAGTATGAAGCTTGTATTATGGGATTGGAAGAATGTATTGATCTTAGGATCAAGCATCTTGATGTTTATGGTGATTCGGCCCTTGTTGTTAATCAGATTAAGGGTGAATGGGAAACGAATCAGCCTGGCCTCATCCCATATAGAGATTATGCGAGGAGGATTTCAACGTTCTTTACTGAGGTTGACTTCCATCATATTCCTCGAGATGAGAATCGGATGGCAGATGCCCTTGCTACACTTGCTTCAATGATTGTGGTTAGACTTTGGAATGAAGTTCCTAATATCACTGTGATGCGCTTGGACATACCAGCCCATGTATTTGCAGTAGAGGAGGTGCAAGATGATAAGCCATGGTATTATGATATTAAGTGCTTTCTTCAGAGTCAGATTTACCCGCCTGGGGCATCTATGAAAGATAGGAAGATTTTGAGGAGATTGTCAGGCAATTTCTATCTCAATGGCGATGTGCTTTATAAGAGGAATTTTGACATGGTTCTGCTCAGATGCGTGGATAGACACGAAGCAGACCTGTTAATAACTGAGATCCATGAGGGTTCATTTGGTACTCATTCCAATGGACATGCCATGGCTAGAAAGATGTTGAGACCAGGCTACTATTGGCTGACAATGGAGTCTGATTGCTGCAAATATGTGAAGAAATGCCATAAGTGTCAGATTTATGCGGATAAGATTCATATTCCCCCGACACTTCTGAATATGATTTCATCACCATGGCCTTTCTCTATGTGAGGAATTGACATGATAGAACCGAAAACGTCCAACGGTCATAGATTTATTCTCGTAGCAATTGATTACTTCACCAAGTGGGTTGAAGCGGCATCGTATGCAAACGTAACCAGGCAAGTGGTAGTGAAGTTTATCAAGAATCAACTCATATGCCGTTATGGTGTGCCAGATAAGATCATTACTGATAATGGATCTAACTTGAACAACAAGATGATGAAAGAGCTGTGTAGCGAGTTCAAGATTGCACATCATAATTCTTCTCCTTACAGACCCAAGAGGAATGGGGCTGTTGAAGCTGCTAATAAGAACATCAAGAAGATTATCCAGAAGATGGTTATTACGTACAAGGATTGGCACGAGATGTTGCCATTTGCTTTGCATGGATATCGCACATCTGTCCGCACTTCAACAGGGGCAACCCCTTTCTCTCTTGTTTACGGCATGGAGGTTGTGCTCCCAGTAGAGGTGGAGATCCCATCAATGAGAGTCTTGATGGAAGTCAAGTTGACTGATGCTGAATGGGTTCAGAGTCGTTATGACCAGCTGAATTTGATTGAAGAGAAGAGATTGACTGCCATGTGTCATGGTCATCTATATCAGCAAAGGATGAAGAAAGCCTTTGATAAGAAGGTCAAACCTCGTGTGTTCCGAGAAGGTGATCTTGTGCTCAAGAAAGTCTTTTCTTTCGCGCCCGATTCCAGGGGCAAGTGGACTCCAGACTATGAAGGTCCATATGTTGTTAAGAGAGCCTTTTCAGGCGGTGCTTTAATACTTACAACTATGGATGGGGAGGATTTCACTCGTCCTATGAATTCAGATGCAGTCAAGAAATACTTCGCCTAAAAATAAAAACAGAATAGCTCGCTAAGTTGAAAACCCGAAAGGGCGACTTAGGCAAAAATGAGCGTCTCGGTGGATTGAAAACCCAAAAGGGCGATCTAGGCAAAAGTTAGAGACATAAAAAATGAATATGTATCCCGCTAGATTGAGTACCTCACCCTGGGGAAATCTAGGCAAAAACCAGGGATTTGGCAAGTAACTGCATCCCGACAAGACTTTGTTCTACAAACTGTCATCTGTCAGAGATTCCCGATCAATCATCGTCAACTGAAGCTTCAAATACATCGGATTCAGAGTTGGTGGAGAAATGGTCATTATGTTCAATGTAGCCCCTTTTCCAATATATATCACCGATTTCAAATTTGTAAAGATCTATGGAGTCTTGCCATTTGCAGACTACCATTCCATCAAATAAATTTGAGCCTTTATCTAATTACTTGCACTCTTATTCGTTTCTATTCAACAAATGTTTTGCATGTTTTAATTGAGAAATATCATTGTTTTTAAATAAATTTTTCATAACTTGTTTTTAAACAAAATGAACCTTCACAATGATAAAAGGATACTGGGGATGTCTTCAGTGCTCTCCCAAAGATGGTATGATTCTCAACAGGGTAAGACATTTATTCATATTCCTGGCATGCTTGTGTCCTCTTCCTTCAAAGCCTGTTTGTGGTCTTTCTCCCGAGCAGAGTGTTTGGCAGAGATATTCAGCCTTCCTTCCTCCTCAGCATATGTGATCTCTTTGGTAGGGCAGTATTTGGTGATCTTTGGAAGTTTCTGATTGATGGTTGTCCCTAGAGATCCATCCCCTCCTCTGATAATTTCCCCGGTAGAGGTGTTTCTACGGCGGAGTTCATCTGTGCAATGATCCTGTCCCCAGTTGGAATGACTGATATGCATTCCCCTGCAGAGATCTTTGTTTCCTGGTATCACTTGCCCCTCATCAGATTGGATATTTTCCACTGGGCCTGGCTTTCTCTCTTGAGATGTAGTACCAGATGTTTGTTCATCGTTCGTTGAACCTGGTTGTGTTAGAAATGTCTGTTCGTCAGCACTCATCATACATAAACCACACATATATGCATAATTTTAACATTCAGATTGCATCCTTTGCCATATATCTTTGTTTGTTATCTCCTGCTGGTTGGTAATGTTTCCCCAAAGCAGATGTTTGTGTCTGATCTCCCCATATAGAGTCAGCCCCATAAGCAGAAAGTGTTTATCCTTTCTTCCATAGTCCCCACCGAGTTATATCCTCTTGGATGATGGTTGTTTCTGTTTCCCCCCAACACATATATTGGGATGGAATTCCCCATTGAGTTATATCCTCATAGGGACAAGTCTTGTTTCATCGTGCCTCTCTAGTTTGATCCTAGATCGGCTTCTCGTGTCTTTTTCCTGCGATTCCCTGTAGTTCAGATGAATGATTGCTCAGTAACCAGTAATTATCCATCTTTTCCACGGCAGAGTCTATGGTTTTCTACCTTTATACCGGTAGTCATAAACCCGATTTTTATCCCCTTTGCAGAGTTAACCTTTTTGTTCATCCTAACCGATGACGGTTACTCTTCCGTGGTTTTCTACCCAGTATCTGGTAGATGTAATCCCCCTTGACGGTTATCTTTATCCAATATTCGGTATTGATAGTCCTTCACCCTTTTTGAGTATACCTCCCGGTAACCTGTGATATATCTCCCGGATCATTGGCTTTGTCAATGTATCCCCAGCGAGTCATCTTTCGTTCGCCTTTGACGGCAATGATTGTTTCTCCCTCGGATTTGGTCATCTTTTTATACCTAGTATTTGGTATCCCGATGTCCTTTCTTTTCGGTCGATTTATCCTTTATTAACCCAGTAACCGGTTGTGGATAATCTTCCATGCGAGTATGTTATCTATGTTCTGACGGTAATAGATAATATATCTCATGCGCTCTTTGGTCGAAGTCTTTTTATTCTTCCCTAGTCGAGTAAGATTCGTATCCCCTTTTGTGGAATCGAATACCCATCCAGTAATCGAGTCTGCATTTTAGCCCTCTTTTGGATGATGAGTGTCTTGGGAATGTTCCCCAATTCACGCCTTGGTTGGTCACCTATTATATACCCAGTAATCGGTATCCCTGGTGTTCCTTCCCTTCTGCTCCCTGTTATGACTTTCGTCCCCTGTGGAGTCAGATTTCCTGAGTCAAAACATACCATTTTAGGTTTGCCTCAGATGATTTCGGATGTTTGATATCTCTCACCCTTATACCGGTCTTAGATATTCATTCTCCCCGAGCATGTTGTTCTTTCACCCTCATACCGGTGTTTTGATCGCATGTCTCCTTGAGCTTATTACCCAGTAACCGGTAATACCTCATCCTGGTGTTCCCCCAGAGGAGTCCTGTTTGGATGTCCCCCATCGAGGTCCCTTAGTGGATTGTCCCCATTTGAGTCCAGATTTTCATCCGAAGTATCCTTTGTGGATAATTCCGCTGTATTGGCATATTCCCCAATACATGTGCCTTTGAGTCAGCTCGGGTCTTTCCATTGATTTATTCTTTTGGAATTCTTCTCGTGTCTTTCACCAAGTTTTAAGTCGTGCCCTGCTCACGCAATTTATGCCCTTTCTTATCCCCATAAGAGTCCCAGAGTCTCTGTCCCATGGAGTGAATTACTCATATGGATTGTCAGTTTCTCCAGATTTCTTTTTTCTTTGTGGACACATATCTCCACAGAGTATTCCCCTTTTTGCATACATACATTTGCATCATGAGGTCTCTTAGGGACCAAAATTCGTCTCTTTGTTATTATTTAAGCTCATTCTATCTCGTCGAGACGAAGATTTTCACCCTCACTTCTCCGGCTAGAATGACATTAAATAGGGGCATATGTGAGACCCTAATTTTGGGCCCTAAGATCCCTCATGGCATCATAACATGGCATTTGCATAGCCTCAAGGATCATAAGCATCTTGGCTCCTTACCTTTGGGTGGGATCTCTCTTGCAAGTGGGTTGAGATCACCAAGCATGCTTGAATTGTATATTATTGCTTTTCTCATTTTATTTACTAACCAAAAGCACAAAAATATGTCACTAACATTTCTTGTTTGTAGCTTGATCAATCACAAGATCCAAAGCTTCTAGGAGATCCTTTGTGCATTGATATGGTCAATTTAAGATGAAAGCAAGCATGGTAATGGTTCCCAAAGCTCTCATCCATCAAATATGACTCCCAAGTATCTCAATTCATCATTTTGATCAAAGCAAGTCAAGGGGTTTGAGGTTTGTTTCCCAAGGAAACCCTAATTCATTTGTTCATCAACTGTGCCTTGCTCATGAAGCAACCTCAACCCATGGCCAAATACAATCAAGGGAAGTTCTTTAATTCATCATATCATGCATATTTGAACTTATTTGAGTGTCCTCAATCATCAATTCATCAAGATATGAGTTGTAGACTTGAGAAGTTGATTAGTCAATTCATCTGACTATTTTGAAATACACTGAGACCTAACTTTTTATGTGTTGGTCAAATGGAGATGATACCAAGAGAAACAATGTTCTTAAGGACAATATTAACAACTTTAATGTTCATCAAAATTTTATTTGAAGCTTGGAAGGTCATCATCCATTCCAAGACATTATAGGTCATTTTGACTGAAACCCTAATTTTGGGTCAACTTCCCAAGAACATAACTCATTCATTTTTCATGATTTTGAGGTGAGACTTAATGAATTAGAAATATTATTGTGTATACTTAAAATGTTATGTTTAGAAAAATTTCAAAATCTCAAAATAAATACATGTGATTATGCAAAACATTATAGGTCACTTTGGGCCAAATGCATTGAAATGTGAAAAAGTCCAACTTCAAGTGCCCATAACTTCTTCATTAAAAATCCAAATGATGCAAAATTTAAGTCCAAATTGATTGTTTTGAAAAAAATATACAACTTTCATGTTGAAGATTTTATCATTTGGAGCTTGCATCATTGAAACAGAAGGCTTGAACATTGGCCAAATTTGGGAACTTCACAAATGCATGTTTTGCACCCTACACTTCAAGCTCGAATTTCATTAATTTCCAAGGCCCAATTGGAGTTTTGATCAACATAGCATTTGTTCCTTATGCAATAAGCTTTCTAACCATTACTCATAAGGTTGCATTTGGAGTTTGGAAGCATCATTTTCGAAGACATGAAGAATTAAGTGCATTTTGTGAAATTCATTTCAAACACATTGCATGAGCTGTTAACATTTAATCTGCACGTCCATTTCTCATTTGGTGATGTATAGCAATCCATTCCAATCACAACTGGGCCCTCCATGCGCCTGTACAGGCCCATGCATGGAGGCCCTCTTCTCCCATGCACACTTTGTTCATTGCATTTCAGATGTCTTTGGCTATAAATACAAGTGCTTTGCTCTTCAATTCTTCAACCTAATGGCGCCTAAATCCCTGCTGAATTGAATCCCCACCCATACCAAAGGAACAAACTTCATTTTTCTCTAAAAATTTCAGATCTGAAATTTAATTGCATTGATTGATTTTTAAGATCTAAAGTTCCTAGACCTCTTCACCTTGATCCATTGAAGCTTCTGTTTGCAAAAGGAATCAAAGAGAGTGACTCAATTCTTCATAATCCAAAGGTTTTGCTCAACTGAATTTTGCTTCAAATCTCATCATACATTGCTCAATTTCCCTTGATCTTGTGTTGTCTGAAGTCCTCTATATAGAGGCATCATTATTGTGTTCTTAATTGTTGTAATCGAGCAAGTTCATTTGAACACCACCAAAGTTCCATCTCTGATTTTTCTCTTAATAGGAATCTAGAGTAGAATTGAGTGGTATAGGAGTGATGTACATCACTTCACCTTTCGAATGGTGCCTGGATCGTGCATTTTAGTTAACATTTTTTGACCTGCAATTTTTGATCTTCATCGGAGCTTGCCGGAGAAGACGGTGGCGCTGGCCACCGTCTGGCCTCCAGATCAGATCTGGACCGTCCCTTTCCATTTCCAGATCTAATCTCAGCAGTCCAACCTTATGACTTTTTTATGTACCGCGTGTGGTTGCATTGACTTTGTAACACATTGGACGCGCGCTTATGGATGCTTGGATCTGCCAGCTCAATTAATGAGCTCGGATCCAAGGGTTCTCGCTTTACCATTTATTTTAATTCTGATTTTAATTTCTATTTTATTTTTTAATTCCATTTCATTTTCTAAAATTCATATCTCTTTTATTATTGGTCCAAAAATTATGGGACCAATTGCATTATTTCTCTTTTAATTTCTAGTTTCTAAAAATGATTTTTAATATTTTTTATTTTATCATTTGCTAGTTTTTAGTAATTTTCTCTTTTCTGGTTATTCTTAATTCATTTTCAATAGTTTTTTATATTCAAAAAATACAAAAATATTTTCTCAACCTCTTTGAAAGATGATAGATCTATGAAAAATGTTCTCATCAATTTATAAATTGATTTGAGATTTATTTGAGATTTTAGTTCAATTAGGTTATTTTTGTTTATTTTTAATTGATTAAAAATAGTTTCTGACTTTTAAAAATGCTGAAATTTGTTGTCAAACTTTGTTTGACCTTGTTGAACTTGGGATAATTTACTTGGACTTTTCAAAGTTGATTTGAAGTGAGTTTGAAGTTTGACATTTCTTTAATATTTTAATTACGATTGCTTAATGTAACAACCCTTTTTCCACCCTTTTTCCACCCCAAAATACTTAACATATAATCAGAGTAAATAGGCACGCATATAAACAAAAGGGCGTCACACCGACGTTTTCAAAAACTAAAAGCTTTCAAAAACCAAACATCAATATACAATACACCTGGTTAATTAAAATAACACATTTCACTTATCATGAATATTCAAGAATATGCGTTCGCAACGGAAAATAATGAATACTCATGAATTTCATCAAATGATCCATGTCCCATACCATGATCATCTCTCAATAATCTCTTCAAAATAAACTAAAACCATAATCAGAACATTTGGCACTATGGCCTCTCAACAGCAATTGCAAATAAGCATGTTCACGAGTAATAACATAATCCTTATCCAAATAGGATACAAGTTCAATACTACTAATCTACCTAGTCACTACGCCAAAAAGGTTTTTTAACAGCGCATCTTAGACAGCGCTTTTAAAAGAAAGCGCTGTCTAAGGTTAAAATAAAAATAAAACACGGAAAATGTTCTAAAAATTTAATGAAAGCGCTGTCTAAGGGGGGTATTTGATCTATGTTGCTGATTCCACCTTAATGTAAACGACCTTTGTTGTTATCGTAAGATTTTGTTGTAGAATGTTCAAATTTAAGTGTCAATTAGCTTCTGCTACCATTTCATAATATATGCAAATTGTTGATCTTATGTCACAAAAATTATTCCCTCTTTTGCAGCTTACTACCGTGGAGCCATGGGTATTTTGCTTGTATATGACGTTACTGACGAATCTTCTTTTAACAGTAATTTTCTCTTCCTCACACTCTCGTGTTGCATGCTATTCCTCTTTCATCATTTCCACTCCTTAAATCCGGATTTACTTAAATCTTAATGTCTTAGTAGAACACCCATTATATTCAGCCAATTCAATTATTCAACAGTTCAATTGGACAATTTGGCTTGCAATGTGTTTTAAGTTCTTTTACATGACAATACAACTTATTTTACTGTGTCCAGATCATGTGCTTCAAATGTATTTTTATTTCTTTTCTACATGGCAAATAGTCTTATATCATCTTGTGTCCATATATCAGGAATTGGATTCGTAACATTGAGCAGCATGCTTCTGACAATGTTAACAAGATACTGGTAGGCAACAAAGCTGATATGGATGAAAGCAAACGGGTATGTCATCTATCATCCTTACTTATACTCTTGCCAATCGCGCCTTTCTTGAAACCAAGAAGGCTCAAAGCAGGAACCACAGACTGCACCTGGCTTATGGTCATGGTGTTTGTTGTTAACAACTATGGTATTCCTAAATTTCTGAATATGTGTGAATATAGATCAAACCTATGTTGTTGTGACATCCACATCTTCATTCTTTAGTTTAACTGTTTATCCAAATAGGCATTAATTTGCTTAGTTAGTATGTTTGAACTTGTTAATAGCTAGTTAGTTAATTCTTTAATAAGCTTTATATATCGATGTTTTTGAACGGGTGAGATCTTTGGGTCATGGTTTTGAATAGCTTGAGCTTAGGTGAAAGTGTGATTGATCCGGTCAAATAGCCGAAGTGTAAACAATGCAGTTCACAATTCTACTGGTTGAATGGCTCGCGGTTTAGTCTTTGAAACATTGCGAGCTTCTTGTATGCATCTTTTCATAGCTTTTGTGTGCTTATAAATTTAAAATTCTTCACTTATGATGAGTTTCAAATGGCTAGATGTATGACTTTATCAAATAGGTCATGCCAGGTTTGTAGTATGTAATGTATGGTTGGTTTTTATTTTTTGATTGATGGCTCTTGATGACTTACATTTGATTGCCTGTTCTGTGTTTACCTAGGACTGAGGTGCACGTGTAATGATTATTGTGGCCAGTTATGAAATAGGAAATTCTTGGTTAAAAACTCAATATTTGGAATAGTTAATCTTCTATTTCCATAAAAATAACCTATCTGTACTAACTTCAAACAGAATGTGTGTGGATGCTGTGTGTTTTGTTCAACACATGCAACTGGTTGTTTGTGGTTGTGCTGTGCCCCAGCAGTGTTTTTGTTATTCTTCTGAGCAGTAGCTATTTTGCTGTTGCCACTACCCTTGGCTGTTCTGTGGTTTTTGACGGTTCTGTTATTGAATTTCTGTTCAGTTCTGCTTAATCTTTTCAATATTGATGCATTATGTAATTTTGCTTTTTTCATGCATGCTATTTTGATAGGATTTTTCAATCTGTATCCTGATGTCATAATACTCTATCATTTGAGACTTACATAATCAAGATTGACAACACATACTACTCTTAGCAGGGCCAATGGAGAGGTGTTGACCCTGTCGTCTTTTTTAAAGATGACACAATTATTAATAGTATAAGGGACTTTTATGGGATTGATGAGGGTTTTCCATTCAATGGCCACCTTATTACACGAAACAGTGATACCAGTCACGTGAAAAGAATTTACTATGTCTCCAAGTTTGTCAAGGATATTCTTGAGTTGAACTTTTCAGCTGGGCAGCAACTGAAAATAACCTCAGTTGGCATGAAGATGTTTGTAAGTATACTTTATTCTCAATTTAGAGATATTGCTGGTCTTGTTAGAATTTTTATATTACATGATTGTCTTATTTTATTTGTCATCCATTTTTCGGGTTTAAATAAATACTACCTCCGTTCTTCTATATAAGAGACAACTCGTTTTTTAGATTCATTGAATATCAAATGTATTTGGTCGGTTATAAAGGGCCAGAGGTCGTAATAATTTGTGGGTAATCTCACCATTAGAAGGCCTAAATACATTGGTTGGTAGATATGGTGTTGGCGCTGGGTTTGGGAGGCATTCTGTCAGAGTTTGAGTTTAAATAATGAAAGGGAAATGTATAAATTTTTTAAAAACATTCAAGTCAATGTTAATTATACCTTGTATCTTCTATTAGAGTTAGAAACTAGTATTTCATATCATAGATCATTTAATGAATTTCAGCACTTGTTTTTTTGGCTCAAATTGTTTATAGTTTTATTGGATATGAATTATATAGTCAAGCTTTCATATCTCATTTTGACATATATTCTGTAAGGATTATATGGTGATATAATAGTTTATGTATTTAAAACTGCTTTACCAACCTGATTTTTCTATGCGTCATTCTAGCATAGTACAAATAGCATGCACGCCACAAGGAATTGTCACAATCTACACTGTTGAATAAATCTATTAGTATTTGAATGACATGGCCTTGTAGTTTGTAAACTTGTCCTTGTAATGGAAGTGGTTTTCTGGTCAAGGAGTCAGTCTTTGACCGATTGAGATATAAGTCTCAGTTTGTTTTTACTAGTACTTGTGAATAACTGTTCTTGCCTTATCTTATAGGAAAGACAAACAGCACGAGAAGGTACCGATGCACCATGTGCTTTCAGGATATCATCTGAAGGATTGCCCCTTATTCTCCCATACATAACAAAGCAAATTATACAGGCTTCTCCCGTGAACTTCAAGCATCTTCTGCAAGACAAAGATGTAAAATTTACAGATTTTGCTGATGCCGAGTTTGGTAAAAAGGCAGAAAATCTATTGCCAGGCTGTTGCGTGATAGTTCTGGGTAAAGGTATGTATAATCCCAGGTGATGCTCTAGAAAAGTTTAAACTATCCCGTTGACATCGATATATCTGATTACTGGCATTTTTCCTTTTCTGCAGAGAACACAGTTACTAAAGAGTCCCTCAAAGTTGATGAGTCAACAATAGCCATCGGATGCTGGAGGGGTAGGGCAAGGTTGTCAGTGATGGTTACTGCAATGGACTGCCAAGAATTGCTTGAAAGGCTTTTAATACGTCTAGACACAGAAAAGGGCTCTTCTGGGCATGTCGGAGGTGAAGCCTGTACAGAAGTTGAACAATAAAGACCATGATGTTAAAGCTACTGACAGTTAGAGGACTCCTCAACTGATATTTAATACTCTGTTGTAACAGATATTTATTCACTCATGAAATGATGATTTTTTCCTTCACTCATGAACTTTCAATTATAAGTTTTTGTTATTAGTTTCTTAGACCTTGGTTCATTTTTGTACTAATACTCATAATCTAAAGCTTGAAAAGTTTGCCTAAATTGTTTGAGAAACACTCTACAGTTGAGAGGTTCAGCATGAAAGATGAGTCTAATTCTACCATGCATCCAGCTTATCAGTGACATACAACTTTCAAATTTTGGCAAAAGAAAGCTACAAATTCAAGGCCAATGGAGAGGTGTTGACCCTGTCCATTGGCATATATAAAATGTGATAATTGTCTGTCAAAATCTGGTTGAAAACAGGTAGAAATTCTGGTTTATAAACCTGGAAAAAATGTGGTTTAAAACAAAAGCTTCAAAAATTTTCGTATACCTTAGACAGCGCTTTTGTAAAAAGCGCTGTCTAAGGGGGGGATTAGAAAGCGTTTTAGGCAAAAGCGCTGTCTAAGGGGGGGGGGGCTTAGACAGCGCTTTTTGAAAAGCGCTGTCTAAGGTATACCTAAAAAAATTAAAATAGGAGGGTCTTATAAAGCGCTTTTGGCCAAAGCGCTGTCTAAGGGGGGGGCTTAGACAGCGCTTTTAAGATTTAAAAAAGCGCTGTCTAAACCTTTAGCAGCGGAGGTTTAGACAGCGCTTTAAAGCGCTGTCTAAGGCTAAAAAAAGCGCTGTCTAAGGTCTTGTTTGTTGTAGTGAGTGTTACATGACCAGAGCATTGACTCATTACCTAGTCTTCAAACTAAAATACGGAAACTCTCCAGCTAATCTCGAGCGAGCTACCGTCCACTTACTTCAGCAATACTACTCTGGAGTTGCTGCACGATACCCATGTAAAGGTAACATTCAAACAGAAAGGGTGAGAATTCAAATCATTATGAAGAAGTATAATAAGACACAATGATTAAATCAACAATTAAAGGAATTCATCACACTTCATATAACCATGTAACCAACATTTATTTCACACGTTTCAAGCACGCACAAAAACTCAAGGATTATAACATTCAAATCCAATATTATATTCCAAATTATACACATAACTACAATTATCACATAATCGCATTCTTTGTCAAGTTATGTATCCAAACATCATCAATTCAATTACCATATCTCATACACACATCACAATCACAATAATGCATACACTCAACTATCACATAACTCTAATGTGACTCAATGCAAGACATGTGACTCTATGCATGCGGTACCTCAATGTGAACCCAATGTTTCACCGCTTTCCGATTCAATATCTAGAATCCAAGCCACCACGTCTATTACCAATTAGGGATCAACGTCTGCTATGCCTATTTCCAATTAAGGATCAACGTCTATATGGACCCAACGTTCCACCGCTTTCCGATTCAACATCTAGAATCCGAGCCACTACATCTATTTCCAATTAAGGATCAACGTCTGCTACGCCTATTTCCATTCAAGGATCAACGTCTAATCCATGTGAACCCACAGTTTCACCGCTTCCACTATGAAGCCGACCATGCCATGAACGAATGTACAAATACCAATACATATGCAATTAAGATCATCTCTACCATCTTAACATTCCACATATCACCATAATTCAACTCTATGAATTATCCACCAATGGTACATATAAACATTCATAACAATTACACCATTCACATAATATGCAATTAAGATCATCTCTACTATCTTAATCATTCCCCATATAACCATAATTCAGCTCTATGAATTATCCACCAATAGCACATATACACATTCATCACAATCCACTATTCACATATATAAATTAATTCTCAAATAAGCACAATTAGATTTCATCTCAAAACAATTACAGCATTTAAAATCTCAATTTTTCACTTTTCAAACAGTGTTAACTGGTTAACGCATTTGGTTAACCTGTTAACGCAAGACAGAATACAAATTTCTAACAGATTTTCAACTGTGTTAACCTGTTAACGCATTTGGTTAACCTGTTAACGCAAGACAAAATACAAATTTCTAACAGATTTTCAACAGTGTTAACCGGTTAACGTATTTGGTTAACCTGTTAACGCAAAACAGAATGTTATTCCTACGTTAACAAAAAAACAGAATGCAGAATTTTCTGCGTTTTTCATCGTTGGAGGACTTTCGGACCTCCGATTTTGATTCCGTAAAAAGCCACACGGTTAGAAAATTCTAACTCATACAACACTCTAATTATATAAGGTTAATTTACAGTTTTAACACAATTAAATCACTACAATCAAGAATACTCATCAAACTTAACAATTTCAAAAGTCATAAAAATTAGAGATTTTAACCTAACATACTTCTACCCTTTGACCCGATCATACTAACCCATAATAATAAGGATTCCCCCCTTACCTCTTCAATTTTTTGGAAACCCTAGCTCCTCTCTTGTTCTTCCCCTCTTCTCCTTACTTTTCCTCTCCTCTTTCTCTATTGTTGTCAAATGATCAAATGAATCCTAATTCTCACTCTCTTCCCTTTTATATACTAGTATTCTATTTGGGCTTAAAGCATAATACCTCTAATTTAATTAATAGGCCCAATAAGACCTAATATTTAAATATCTCTAATTAGTTCAATTAAATTAAACTAACACAATATGCCTACCAAGTTAATTAATTCAATTATTCATGATATCTCATATCAACTAAATAATTAATTAACACACCAAATTAATTAATATAATCGATTATTTTACTACCTAACAACCAATTAATTAATTAACACTCCAAATAAATAAAATAAAATATAGTAATAATAATATAATAATTAAATACTAAAAATTGGGTTGTTACAACTCTCCCTCACTTAAAAGATTTTCGGCCTCGAAAATACCTCAAACGAACAACTCCGGATACGATTCCTTCATCTTATCCTCGAGTTCCCAAGTAATATTGCCATTGGCGACTCCGCCCCATATCACTTTCACCAAAACAATCTCCTTACCACGAAGCTTCTTCACTTCTCGATCTTCAATTCACATGGGTGATGTATCAATCGTCAAATTATCCCTCACTTGAACATCATCTAATGGAACAACATGCGATGAATCCGAAATGTACCTCCTCAATTGAGACACATGGAACACATCATGAAGATTAGAAAGTGATGGTGGTAATGCAATCCGATATACCACTTCACCTATCCTCTCGGAAATCTGATAAGGACCAATGAAACGCGGCGTCAACTTACGCGACTTCAAAGCTCTACCAACACCCGTTATTAGCGTAACTCGGAGAAACACATGCTCATCTTTCTCAGACTCAAGAGCTTTCCTCCTCTTATCATGATAACTCTTTTGACGATTCTGAGAAGCCTTCATCTTCTCTTGGATCATCTTAATCTTATCTGTAGTCTCTTGAATCAACTTGGGTCCAACCACAACACTCTCTCCCGATTCGTACCAACATAAAGGAGTCCTACACCTTCTACCATAAAGAGCCTCAAAAGGTGCCATTCCAATACTCGAATGGAAACTGTTGTTATACGTAAACTCGATCAAAGGCAAGAAGCTATCCCAATTCCCTCCTTGTTCTAAAACACAAGACCTCAAAAGATCTTCAAGTGACTGAATAGTCCTCTCCGTTTGACCATCAGTTTGCGGATGATATGCCGAACTCAAACGCAACTTCGTACCCAAAGCACTTTGCAAACCTTCCCAAAATCTCGAAGTGAACCTCGAATCTCTATCCGAAATAATGCTCGACGGAATACCATGCAAACACACAATCCTTTCGATGTACAACTTAGCAAGTCTCTCCATCGAATAATCCATCCTTATCGGAATAAAATGAGCACATTTCGTCAACCTGTCCACAATGACCCAAATTGCCTCACAATTACTCGATGTTCTCGGCAAAACCGAAACAAAATCCATAGAGATACTATCCCACTTCCACTCGGGAATAGATAACGGTTGCATCAAACCAGACGGCTTTTGATGTTCAATCTTTGACTTTTGACAAGTCAAACATGAATAAGCAAATTCCGCTACATCCTTCTTCATACCTTGCCAACAAAACATCTTTCTCAAGTCTTGATACATTTTAGTAGCACCAGGATGAATACTCAAACCACTTCTATGCCCTTCCTCGAGAATCCTCTTTCTCAAATCCGCAACATCCGGAATACAAACTCGATCACGACACCTCATGATACCATTCTCATCAATTCGAAAGTCACCACCTTTGCCTTGATTAATCAATGTCGTAACATCGACTAATTTCAAATCTGACTTCTGACCTTCTCTAATCTCGTCGAGAATGCCACACGTAAGCTTCAACATACCAAGCTTAACACACGAAGACGTCGCTTCACAAACCAAACTCAAATCTCTAAATTTCTCCAACAATTCAAACTCTCGCATCATCAACATAGACATGTGCAATGACTTCCTACTCAATGCATCGGCTACAACATTCGCCTTTCCAGGATGATAATTCAAACCAAAATCATAATCTTTCAAGAATTCCAACCATCTCCTCTGCCTCATATTCAATTCTTTCTGATCGAACAAGTACTTCAAACTCTTGTGATCACTAAGCACATCAAATCTCAATCCAAACAAATAATGTCTCCAAAGCTTCAACACAAACACCACGGCGGCCAACTCTAAATCATGCGTCGGATAATTCCTCTCATGAACTTTAAGTTGCCTTGAAGCATAAGCTACCACTTGCCCTTTTTGCATCAAAACACCTCCCAAACCCAACAAAGAAGCATCACAATACACAACGAAAGTTTCTAACGGATCCGGTAAAATCAAAATAGGAGCCGTAGTCAATCTTCTCTTAAGCTCTTGAAAAATCGCTTCACACTGCGAAGTCCAAATGAAAGCTTCACCTTTCCTTGTCAACTGCGTCAACGGTAATGACAACTTAGAAAATCCTTCAATGAACTTCCTATAATAACCAGCCAAACCAAGGAAACTTCGAATCTCAGCAACAGACTTAGGAGCTTCTCACTGAGATACAACTTCAATCTTCGTAGGATCCACAGAAATACCACCACTCGAAATCACATGTCCAAGAAAACTTACTTCACTCAACCAAAACTCACATTTAGAGAGTTTAGCAAACAACTTCCTCTCTTTCAACACCGATAACACAACCTTCAAATGCTCGGCATGATCTTCTTTACTCTTGGAATAAATCAATATATCATCGATGAACACAACAACAAACTTATCCAGATAATCATGAAAAATTCTATTCATATACTCCATAAATACACCAGGTGCATTAGTCACACCAAAAGGCATCACGGAGTACTCATAGTGACCATACCTTGTCCGAAAAGTAGTCTTTTGAATATCCTCAGCCTTTACACGAATCTGATGATACCCAGACCTCAAATCAATTTTGCTAAACACACAAGCTCCAACCAGCTGATCCATCAGATCATCAATCCTCGGAAGTGGATACTTGTTCTTAATCGTCACTTTGTTCAGTTGTCTATAATCAACACATAATCTCATAGAACCTTCTTTCTTCTTGACTAACAGAACAGGTTCACCCCACGGCGACACACTGGGACAAATAAACTTCTTCTCGAGCAAGTCTTCAAGTTGACTCTTCAACTCTTTCAACTCGGAAGCAGACATTTGTAGCACCTCAAATTTGCACCCTACCATTGTGTACATTCATTTCATACTAGGTCATAGCATTAACAATGTCCACTGCATAACATTGCATTGTCCATGTGCCCAAGTGCAAGCTCAGTTGATGAATCAGGTCAAACTGATCAGGAGAATCGGTCAATCAAGCAAGCAAGTGCTATTTTTCATTGAGACAAAGCCCCAGGGTTGATTTTTCAAGCTCATATGGTCCAAGGATCATTTTGAAGTGGTTTGGCCAAAGATTGGATGCTCAGAAGTCACCAGTCCTTGTTCAGTCAGCCAGAAACCCTAGAAAGTCAACTGTGGTCAACTGTGGTCAACTGTGCCCGATTTTATGGATTGGAAGGTGGGAAATGGCTTGAAAGGCCTCATTCATGTCCATATAAGTCTCATTTGGCATATCAAAGACCAAGGTTGAAGGAATTGAAGTCAGGACAAAAACTGCCAAAAATAGCAGGTGACCTGTAACTGAAGTTTCCAAAAATGGAAAGTTTTTGACCTCAAAAACAGAAGTCCAAGGAAGCTTCAAATGAAAAATTGTTCAACATGACAGTTGTAGATCTTGCTCTCACCTTTCCAAAAAGTCCATGAACTTGAAAATCCAATGTACGGTTTGCAAGATATGGCTCAGTGAATTTCAGAAAAGACCCGTAATCAGGAGGCCATAACTACCACATACTTTGTCCAAATTGCAAGTTCTTTATATGCACAAACTCCATTTGACATGTACTTCAAGGGTGCATCATTGGATTTTTCCAAAAATGGCCAAGGCAAAAAGTCACTTTTCAACTGGACAGCTGAATTGGACCAGGGGCAAAATCGTCCAAACGTCAAAATATTTGGAATTTTTGAGTGGGACCTTTTGTAACACCTCAGGAATGACATTTAGAATGTGTTTGAATCCTCATTTCATGGCTAGGCCTCATAATTTGAGTTTTGGCTCGAAAAATGAAAGTGCACAAATTGGACTTTTTCCATCAAATGGTGAAATTGCACAATAGGCATCCAATTGAGGTGGGAATTGTTTCTACACATTACAAGTGGTATTTTGGACATGTTGAAACCATATTTGAGCTGCAATTTGGACTGTTATAAGGAAAGGGCATTTTTGGCCAAATTGAGGAAAATTGCATATTAGCTTAACAATGCCAATTTGGATTAAGGGATTGTTAATCATGATTAAAGGCATGGTATAAAAGCTTAATCATTCCATAAACATAACAGATTTTTCATTTCACCAAAAAACCATATCAAGATCATCACAATTCTCCAAGATTTTTCAAGAATTCTCAAAAACCAAAATTGATCAAACTTCATCGTTCTTCGATCAATTTGAGAAATTCTTTTTGCATCGATCTTACATTGGCTTATGCTTCATCTGTTTATGCTCAAGAGCTTCCAAAACCGTGCCATTCTCAACTGCATCTTCAAGGTGCATCCATGGTGAATGTTGATTTCAAGCGATTGGAGCAAAGTCGAGTGAATCAAAGCTTCAAATATCCTTGCCACTAGCCTATACTGTACCTGTTTGGGGTTTGTTCGCGCGAATTCAACCGATTCCACTACTGCAATTTCCAGGTAACGTCGGATTCGATCATCACGGTTTGTTGAATCATTGTGTGCGTGTTGTAGCTTGTTAGGTGTAGTTCATCATGCTAGGCTCGGTTTTAGAAACGGATAACCGTAGGTGGAGAAATCCGAACTCGAAGCTTTGAATGCGAAACTTTAAACGATCGATCCGGTTTACACGGTTAGGTTTAGGTTGATTAGATTATATATTCGTGATCTATGCATTCAGACCTTTCCGATGAGTATTAGTTTGTGAGATTTGGTTGAGTTTTGAGCGAAACCGACTTTGGCCATGGAGGGGGATTGACCGCGTGAGGAAGACGATATTCTCTGTCATTTTTACTGTTTGATCTTCATTTTGGGTTGAAAATTCGAATTCCATGTTTCCCGCCCCGCGCAAAGAATTACCAAAATGCCATTTCCTTTATTTAATTTAATTAATTTTAATTAATTCTAAAAAATTGTAAATAATACTTTAGCACCTTAGAAAATTCATAGAAAAATGTAGAAAAATCAGAAAATTGTGAAAATTATTTTGTTGACTTTGTCATTGACTGTAGATGATTTTTGACCTATTGGTCAAAGTTGTGCTTGGAATATTTTTCATTTGACCTAGGGTTTCTTCCACATGTGCATAATTTGACACCTTTGAATGATTTGATCATGAAATCCTCATATTGTATGATAAATGGCTGAAAATTTTTGTGTTGATTGTTGACTGGCTGAGGTTTTTTTCCATGTAAATTTCATGAATCTATGTTACCTGGCCTTTGAGTTACAATTTTTCGAACTTAGGTGTGACAATTGGTGTCACACCTCTTGATGCCAATTTGTTGGATTTTTTAGCATGACCTATCCTTGTTAGAATTGATTGAAATTTGGTATGGATGCTCATTAACATGTTAGGATCCTTTGTGAATTTTTGTGGAATTGTTCATTGTGTTTTCTAATTGATCATGATTTTTCATTTCTGATGATTGAATTTGCAAGCTTGTGTGACATAGGTTGGTAGATTCATTGTGAAATGCTCATATGGTACTGTATCATCATGAAATTTGATATGCTTGTAATAGACACATAATAGGACCTCCCTGTTTTGGTCTCATCCATTTCTTTGTTGTTTTCATTGAGTTATGAATTTTTGAAGTGGGAGCATGTATTGATGTTGTGATTTGGAGCCTATAATTGTGTCTGTTTTTTGTTGATTTTCATTGACATGGTTCCATTTGCCCAATTAAGCTGAAATTTGGTGTGCCATACCTAGATTAGGTCCTGTTTATATGTAAATTGTTTGAGAATTTTTGGGATTGTGTTGATGTGGATTTGAATGCAATAATTCTGTTTGTAGGCTTAGTGCTTCCTTTGAACTAGTCTGCCTTATTTTATGCATAGGATGAGCATGATGAATGATATGACCATGAAATTTGGTAGAATAGTTCCTGACATGTGTAGCTTTCATTTGGCTTTGGTCCTACTAATTTCCCATTTAATCTCACTGTTTACCATTGAATTGAAGTTAATGTACATTTTGTAGCTTCATTTGATTGTGTTTTTGCATGCTTTGTCATGTTGAATTAATTCCCATAGTTCCATTAGTCCAAATTGCTTGAAAATTGACATGTAGCTTGTTGAATGTCCTCTGTTTAGGATATAATTTTTGTGGAATTTACTGTGTTGTTTTGATATTTTTTTTGATGTGATCTTGCTGGTTGCTCATATGTGGTTTAACATTGCTCACTTTGCCTTACATGTTGCATAGAATAAAATGTGTACATAGTTTGGATATGGGACCAATTGGTATCCCTTTGTAATTGAAATGGCTTGAATTTGATCATGAATTGGCTGCTGTTTTAGGATTTTTTCATCTTTTTGACCCTAGGCTAGTCCTAGTGGTCATGTTACTTACATTTGAAGTTGATTGTGCCTTTTCAGGTTAAGGAGTTAATGATTAAGGAATTTGCTCCACATTTTGGATTGTGTTACTTGACACATATGACTAATGTATTTGTTTTGTAGGATGTTGGTCCACAGGGACTTGTGCTACGCACACCATTGTTTGATTATGATTGTACACTGTTGATCATTATATTGTTGTCTGATTATGAATGGGATGCTGATTCTGTTTGACTTTTGTACAGGTACACTTAGTCGCTCAGTTCTCTTAAGAACTTGCTTTGCTTTGCTTAAATAGCAATTGGCATTGAGGTATAGAACTTTCTTCTTCATGTAGTCTGGAGACCCGGCTGTTACCGGGCCGGGCACACTGTCTGAAGTCCTCCTTAAGAGGCAATGCTTGTGTATGTTTATATTTGTCCTAAGCAGGGAAAGTCCTCATTTGAGGCAATTGGTGGAAGGTAGGGATAAGCAATCTATCCCCCACTATTCAGTGAGTCTTCTCTTTGCTCCCATTACATGGTTGTAGCATTGAGATCCAAGCCCAAGATCTTGTACATTGTACAGTCGAGTCTATGTCCTGAGCGTAGAAGGGTCCCCCCATTCTGGACCCACGCTCCCTTGTCTGATGCTCTCTCTGACTTGAGATAGAAGCAATGAGGCACACCCCTCATCACCTTTCATCTGGCTTCACCTTAGCCCCTCAATGGCAAGGTTAAGAGCTAACCTGACCCCGATACAGAGGCTTGTTTGTTGAGGTTGATATGACCCCTTGACTAAAGCCTAGCCCTGATGTTTGAGCCCCTTGTTGGTGTGTTTATTTCATGCTGTATATGTTTGTGTGGTGTGATTGTATCCCCTAGGTTTGCTAGACTCCGCGTAGTCTCGTTTGCATGTCAATTAAGGTAGCACGGTTCCTTCGTATAGGACTTCCTTTCTTGCTTGAGCTTTCCTAAAACACAAACAAACATTATCCCCTCTTAAGGATACGTCAACTCCTTCTACTACAGGTGAGTAAGTCTCCAAAGGTCGAGCATCCGGTAGATTGTGTAGTGACGTGGTCCACTTAAAAAACACAAACCAACAGGAATAGTTTAGCCGAACTACGGCAACTCTGATTCTCACGTTCAGGTGAGATACGTAGGCACGAGACGCGATGTCTTGCCGAGTTTGACTAACAACTAACACTAATTCTTTTCTCTCGCCCTCGTTGCGATTGGGACCTCCCCTTTCTCTTGCCCTGGTTGCAATCGAGACCCTTCTTCTGGTTGTGTGCTTGGAAGTTGATGTAAGTCCATCGAGTGGCGTTCGGGTTCCAGTGTGAGTTCGTTTGGTTCGGATGCTGATGTAAGTCCAGTGATTGGCATTCAGGCTCCACGTTTGCCTCCTTGTGTGTGTTTTGGTTCGGATGCTGATGTAAGTCCAGTGATTGGCATTCAGGCTCCACGTTTGCCTTTGCCTGTGTTAGTTTGTGTGCGTGTTAGCCGAGCTACGAATGCTCTGATTCTCCTTCGTCCAAGGAGATACGTATGCATAGGATGCGACATCCTAGCGAGCATGTGTCGTTTCCCCAGTCCGAACTACTTTGACTCTGATGTCTATGCTTGATAGACTAAGTAGGCCCAGGATGCGATATCCTGCCGAGTCAGTCTTGTCTGTTTTCTTGTGTCTTTTTCAGCCAGTATCAGTGTGTGTTTGAGCAGTATTCTTAGCAACCAATTTCCTTCCTATTGTGCGTGGATCCCGTCGAGTACGACGGATGCGTAGGGGTGCTAATACCTTCCCTTCGCATAACCGACTCCCGATCCCATTCTCTTTGGTCGCGAGACCATGTTCTTTCCCAGGTTTACTTCGAGCGTTTCCTTTCCCTCTTTTGGGATAAATAACGCACGGTGGCGGCTCTGTTGTTCTTGTTTTCCCGCCGGTTTTTCGCGTAATGCGACAGCTGGCGACTCTGCTGGGGACTATTAAGAAGTTGACCTGTGCTGGTCCATCTTCCCTAAGCGAGTCTCTCCTAGCGCTCTCTAGGTTAGGGCCTTGGTTGCTTTTTGCTGTTATTTATTGCATTCATTTCATTTATTGTTTGCATTTATTGTTTGCATTTATGTTTGCATGCATCATACTATCATTGAGTTGTTCTCTGTGCAGGTGGTTCCTCTGTTTGGGGTGGGTGTTCTGAGTGGGGCTAAAACCCAGGCCCGAGTATACACCTAGGATTAGCGTGGTCTCGCGTCGCTCACATGTCGGTTGGGCATGATGTTGCAACGTGACATACCACAAGCCGGACGAGGTTCATCTGAGAAATGCTCTTCCAGTGGGATTTTCCACTTTGGTTGGGTTATCTCTTTTGGGCTGTTGACTCTGGTGACCGATCATTTCCCGGATCTTTGGTCTAGACGATCTCAGGAGAGCTACAATGGCACACCCGAAAGGGCAAACCCATTGAGTATCTCTGCCCGATTGTTGAGACTATTATCCGCCTTAGGGTGACCTGATTAGAATTTACCTGTGAGGGGAGGGTGATTCTTACAGATGCATGTTCTGATGGTGATTTTGATGGTGACTTGTGGTTTCGTTGATCAGAGTCATATTTATAAGTCGGATTTATGGATCTCTATTTTTGGACGCCGGAGGTTTGACCTTGGCCAGTATCAGAGGGTTCCGTTTATTTCGGATCCCTGGGCTGAGTTTGAGGTTGCACAGATGTAGGTTTGGTTCTTCAGATTGGGCTCAGATGACAGTTGACCAGTTGACTTTGGGGTTTCAGATGATTGTGATCAGAATTCGAGCCGAAGCTTCGATCCTGTGTTCAGAGATGCACAGCTTGCCAGTCGTGTCTGCATCATGTGCATCATAGCATGTTTATTTTTCAAAAGAAACGCAATCAACAAAAAAAAAAGAATCAAAAAAAAAAAATTGAAAAAAAAAGAGAAGAGAAAATGATCTCTGCATGCATATCATTTCTCAGGTACATTCCAGAGTCTGTGCACTGATAGATCCGGGTGATCATTTACAGATGAAATCGTTGGTTTCACTCGGTACTCGTTGCTCTGGTATACTGTGCCGTTGCTGCAGATTGCTTTTTTTCGAAGATGAATCAGACTCTTTGAAGGCCTGAGAAATGATCATTATCATGTGCATCATATGCATTAGCATCATAATCATAACATGTTGCATAACAGGTGTTCTGGTTCGGACTTCTCACTCTGGTTCCTGTGTCAGGCAGGATAGCTGATCAGAGACCGCACCGGTATTCTACAAGACTCAATCAGCGAAGAAGCATGGATCAGGTTCAGGCTGAGATGGCGGAGATGAGGGCGAACATGGCCCAATTTTTGACGATGATGCAAGGGGTTGCTCAGGGTCAGGAGGAGCTCCGTGCTTTGGTTCAGAGACAGGAAACGGTTATTCAGGCGTCTAACCATGGTTCGCCTATTGCTCCACCTGGTTTCGAAAATGCCAACGTTGCTGCTGCTCCTGTTTATGGTTACGCCACTGGAGAGGAACTCAGGGGTATAAGGGTTGATGGTCAGCCTCTTGCTGCAGAGGTTAATGCCAGAGCTACCAGGGCTCCGGCGCGTCATCCAGCTCCTTTTGTTGACAGACAAGAGGACATGTTCACAATGATGGGTGAGGACGATGGTGATGTTGCTAGAAATGAAGATAGGGATCGTAAGGTCGATGCCCTGGCTGAAAAGATTCGGGCGATGGAATGCCAGAACTCTCTTGGGTTCGATGTCACGAATATGGGGTTGGTCGAAGGTCTGAGGATTCCCCACAAATTCAAAGCGCCCACCTTTGACAAGTACAACGGTACTTCTTGCCCTCGCACTCATGTGCAGGCCTACTATCGGAAGATCTCGGCATATACAGATGACGAGAAAATGTGGATGTACTTCTTTCAAGATAGCCTATCTGGGGCATCTCTGGATTGGTACATGGAACTCAAGCGAGACTCTATCCGATGCTGGAGAGATCTGGGAGAAGCTTTTCTCAGACAATATAAACACAACATGGACATGGCACCGAGCAGGACTCAGCTGCAGAGTCTGTGCCAGAAGAATAATGAGAGCTTCAAAGAATACGCCCAGAGGTGGCGTGAGCTTGCTGCCAGAGTTCAACCCCCTATGCTGGAGAGGGAGTTGACTGATATGTTCATTGGCACACTGCAGGGAGTGTTCATGGACCGAATGGGGAGTTGCCCATTCGGAAGCTTCTCTGATGTGGTAATTTGTGGTGAAAGGACCGAGAGCTTGATCAAGGCCGGGAAGATCAATGATGCAGGTTCCTCTTCATCAAAGAAACCTTTCTCTGGGGCACCTCGCCGTAGAGAAGGTGAAACCAGTGCTGTTCAGCATCGCCGAGGGCCGAACAGAAATCAGCATCAATATAGACAGGTTGCTGCAGTGACCATCCCTGCACCGCAACAACGTCCACCTCCTCAACAACCAAGACAACAACAACAACAGCAACAACGTCCTTATCAGCCGAGGCAGAGGCTGCAACCGGATAGAAGGTTTGACCCGTTGCCTATGTCATATGCTGAGCTTCTGCCCGAATTGCTCAGATTGGGTTTTGTGGAACTAAGAACCATGGCTCCACCAACCGTTTTGCCACCTGGGTACGATACAAATGTCCGGTGCGATTTCCATTCTGGAGCACCCGGGCATAATATTGAGAAATGTCGGGCTTTCCAGCATAAAGTCCAAGATCTGATCGATTCTAAGGCGATCAATTTCTCCCCTGTGCCGAATGTTGTGAACAACCCTATGCCTGCGCATGGTGCTCATAGGGTAAACTGTATCGAAGGGGTCGAATCCGAGGATTTGGTGATCAGTGTTGAAGAGATTCAGACTTCTTTGCTGGTAGTTAAAGACCGTCTGCTGAATAGTGGTGTTCATCCGGGCTGTGACAGAGACTGTGTGGGCTGTGCGGAGGCCGAGAACGGTTGTGATCTACTGAGGGTTGGTATCCAGGGTTTGATGGATCAGGGCCGTGTTCAGTTTGGTAGGGCTGATAACAGAGATCAAGGGGCAGTGTCTACTGTCACTATCTTCTTCAAGCCAGCTGAAGGGCGTGCGCCTACAACCAGTGGTAATCCAGTTACCATCTCCACACCAGTTTCCACCAATATCCCTACAACAATCGTCGCTCCGGTTAGAAGGGCCGAGAATAATAATGCTGTGCCTTGGAGGTATGATAATGCCTATCGAAGCAACAGGAGAGCTGAGAACAGGGTTAAGCCTTCGAATCAAGCGCCCGTGACAATTTATACACCTGCTAGTAAAGCTCCGGTCGTTGCGAGTCCTGCTGTGGACAATGTGGGTGGACCCGGAGGCTTTACCCGTAGCGGTAGGCTGTTTGCGCCTCAACAATTGAGGGATGCCAATGCTGAGGCATCTGTTAAAGCTAAGGGCAAACAGGCCGTTGTTGATGAAGTTCCTGCTCAAACAAATGTGCCTGGTGGCTCGTTTGAGAAGGACGTGGAGGAATTCATGAGGATAATAAAGAAGAGTGACTACAAGATTGTAGATCAGCTCAATCAAACTCCCTCCAAAATCTCTATCTTTTCTCTGCTGTTGTGCTCTGAGGCACATAGAGACGCCTTGCTGAAAATGTTAAATATGGCGTATGTACCTCAGGAGATTTCGGTCAATCAGCTTGAAGGTGTAATTGCTAACGTGACTACCCGACACGGTGTAGGGTTCACAGATCTTGATTTGACACCTGAGGGGCAGAATCACAACAAGGCCTTGCACATCACCATGGAGTGCAAGGGGGCTGTGCTGTCACATGTCTTGGTAGACACCGGATCTTCGTTGAACGTGCTGCCGAAGCAAATCCTGAAGAAGATACCGGTTGAAGGGGTTGTACTGACGCCGAGTGACCTAGTTGTTCGTGCATTTGATGGATCCAAGCGTTCTGTCTTTGGTGAAATCACTTTGCCTATAAGGATAGGTCCGGAGGAGTTTGACATTGTCTTCTATGTCATGGACATCCAGCCTGCTTACAGTTGCCTTCTGGGACGTCCATGGATTCATGCAGCAGGAGCAGTCTCATCGACTCTCCACCAGAAGCTCAAATACGTCTGGAACGGTCAGATTGTGACCGTGTGCGGTGAAGAGGACATCTTGGTGAGTCATTTGTCCTCATTTAAATATGTTGAGGTGGATGGCGAGATCCACGAAACATTGTGCCAGGCGTTCGAGACTGTGGCTATTGAGAAGGTTGCCTATGCTGAGCAGAGGAAGCCGGGTGCTTCAATCACTTCTTACAAGCAAGCTAAGGAAGTGGTTAACTCTGGTAGAGCTGAGGGCTGGGGCAAGATGGTGGACTTTCCTGTCAAAGAAGATAAGTTTGGCATCGGTTATGAGCCTCTCCGAGCAGAGCAGGGGGCAGCAGGTCCAAGTACCTTCACCAGCGCTGGGCTGATGAATCATGGTGATGTCTTTGCTACCGAGGGTGAAGATGTCGACAGCGACTGTGATCTCGACTGCTGGGTCCGCCCGAGTGCACCAGGGGAGGTGATCAACAACTGGACGATAGAGGATATAGTCCAAGTTACTCTTCACACAGAGTAATTTTCTTTTGTTTTTCTCATTCTGCACATAACCCTACGTTCTGCCCAAGACGTAGTGGTTCATTGTAGGGCCACATGTTTTCATTGTTTATCACTAATAAAGGACGTTTTGCAAACAATTTTGTGATCCCTGTCTTTCTATTTTGTTTTTCATTTTTCAAAAAAAAATAAAAATGGCAATGTTTTTGTTTTTGTGACTTTCTTGAACTCTTTTTCTAAAATAAAGCATCAACATGCAGAAACGATCTTATGGCATCCGCTATGAACAAATCTGTTATGGCTCAGTATGATTTCGACAATCCCATCTACCAAGCCGAAGAGGAGAGTGATGAAGACAGTGAACTCCCGAAAGAATTGGCTAGGTTGTTGAAGCAGGAGGAAAGGGTCATCCAACCTCATCAGGAGGAATTGGAGATTGTGAATCTTGGTACTGAGGACGCCAGAAGAGAGATCAAAATTGGGGCTGCTTTGAAACCTGAGGTCAAGAACAGGTTGATTGAGATGCTGAGAGAGTACATGGAGATATTCGCCTGGTCTTATCAAGATATGCCAGGGCTGAATACTGATATTGTGGTTCATAGACTACCTCTCAAAGATGATTGTCCTTCGGTCAAGCAGAAGCTTCGTAGAACGAGTCCTGATATGGCAGTGAAGATCAAGGAAGAGGTTCAGAAGCAGTTCGATGCTGGTTTCCTGTCAGTAACAACCTACCCGCCGTGGGTAGCCAACATCGTTCCTGTGCCAAAGAAGGATGGCAAAGTCAGGATGTGTGTCGATTACCGGGATCTGAACAGAGCAAGTCCGAAAGATGATTTCCCATTACCTCACATTGACGTATTGGTTGATAATACGGCTCAATCCTCGGTATTCTCTTTCATGGACGGTTTCTCGGGCTATAATCAGATCAAGATGGCGCCAGAGGACATGGAAAAGACGACATTCATTACACCTTGGGGCACGTTCTGCTATAAGGTGATGCCATTTGGGCTGAAGAATGTCGGTGCTACCTATCAGAGGGCAATGACGACTCTCTTTCATGACATGATGCACAAAGAGATTGAAGTGTACGTGGATGATATGATTGCGAAGTCGCAGACAGAAGAGGAGCATCTGGTAAATTTACAGAAGTTGTTTGACAGGTTGGTCAAGTTCAAACTGAGGCTGAACCCAAACAAGTGTACGTTTGGAGTGAGATCAGGGAAGCTGTTAGGCTTCATTGTCAGTGAGAAAGGGATTGAGGTAGATCCAGCAAAAGTCAAAGCTATTCAGGAGATGCCTGAACCGAAAACGGAAAAGCAGGTTCGTGGGTTTTTAGGGAGATTGAATTACATCGCAAGGTTTGTATCTCACCTAACGGCCACGTGTGAACCGATTTTCAAATTGCTTAGAAAGAATCAGGCGATCAAGTGGAATGATGATTGCCAGAAAGCTTTTGACAAAATCAAGGAGTATTTACAGAAACCTCCAATCCTGATCCCTCCGGTTCCAGGGAGACCGCTGATAATGTACCTGTCAGTTACCGAGAACTCGATGGGGTGTGTATTGGGACAGCATGACGAGTCTGGTCGAAAAGAGCATGCCATATACTACCTTAGCAAAAAGTTTACCGACTGTGAAACAAGATATTCACTGCTCGAGAAAACTTGCTGTGCTTTGGCCTGGGCTGCTCGCCGACTGAGGCAGTATATGTTGAACCATACTACCTTGTTGATTTCTAAGATGGATCCAGTCAAATACATCTTTGAGAAGCCGGCTCTCACCGGACGTGTTGCCCGTTGGCAGATGATCTTAACAGAGTATGATATCCAGTACACGTCTCAAAAGGCTATCAAAGGTAGTGTATTGTCAGATTATCTCGCCGAACAACCGATCGACGACTATCAGCCTATGATGTTTGAATTCCCTGATGAGGACATCATGTATCTAAAGATGAAAGATTGTGACGAGCCGCTTGTCGAGGAAGGACCGGATCCTGATGACAAGTGGACACTGATGTTTGACGGGGCTGTCAATGTGAATGGTAATGGTGTTGGTGCAGTGTTGATCAATCCTAAAGGTGCTCATATGCCTTTTTCTGCCAGATTGACGTTTGATGTCACCAACAACGAAGCTGAGTATGAGGCTTGTATCATGGGGATAGAAGAAGCCATTGATTTGAGAATCAAAACGCTTGACATATTTGGAGATTCTGCTCTAGTGATCAATCAGGTCAATGGAGATTGGAATACGAACCAGCCGCATTTGATTCCGTATAGAGATTACACCAGAAGAATACTGACGTTCTTCAAGAAGGTGAAATTGTATCATGTCCCCCGGGATGAGAATCAGATGGCCGACGCTTTGGCTACTTTATCTTCCATGATAAAAGTTCATTGGTGGAATCATGTGCCACACATTGCTGTGAATCGACTCGAGAGGCCTGCGTATGTGTTTGCAGCCGAGTCTGTTGTTGCGATTGATGAGAAACCGTGGTATTATGACATCAAGAACTTCCTCAAGACTCAAGAGTATCCTGAAGGTGCATCGAAGAATGACAAGAAAACCCTGAGAAGGCTGGCTGGAAGCTTTTACTTGAATCAGGATGATGTGCTGTACAAGCGGAACTTTGACATGGTCTTGCTCAGATGCGTGGATAGACACGAAGCAGACATGTTGATGCAAGAAGTGCACGAGGGTTCGTTTGGTACCCATGCTGGTGGTCATGCAATGTCAAAGAAATTGTTGAGAGCCGGCTATTACTGGATGACTATGGAAGCCGATTGCTTCAAGTACGCTCGGAAATGCCATAAGTGCCAGATATATGCTGATAAGGTGCATGTACCACCAAGCCCGTTGAATGTCATGAACTCGCCTTGGCCGTTTGCCATGTGGGGCATTGACATGATTGGGAAGATTGAGCCTACTGCTTCGAATGGACATCGCTTCATCTTGGTTGCGATTGATTACTTCACCAAATGGGTGGAGGCAGCTTCCTATGCCAATGTTACCAAACAAGTGGTTGCCCGGTTCATCAAGAAAGAGATCATCTGTCGTTACGGAGTTCCCGAGAGAATCATTACTGACAATGGTTCAAATCTCAATAACAAGATGATGAAAGAGCTTTGCAGAGATTTCAAGATCGAACATCACAATTCTTCTCCTTACAGACCAAAGATGAATGGTGCCGTAGAGGCGGCAAACAAGAATATCAAGAAGATTGTGCAGAAGATGGTCGTCACGTACAAGGATTGGCACGAGATGCTGCCTTTCGCTTTGCATGGGTACCGTACCTCAGTGCGTACGTCGACCGGGGCAACCCCCTACTCCCTTGTGTATGGTATGGAAGCAGTCCTACCAGTTGAAGTGGAGATCCCTTCTCTGAGGGTGTTATTGGATGTCAAGCTAGACGAAGCCGAGTGGATTCGTACAAGGTTTAACGAGTTAAGCCTTATCGAAGAGAGACGGCTAGCAGCTGTGTGCCATGGGCAGTTATATCAGAGAAGGATGAAGCGAGCCTTTGATCAGAAAGTGCGTCCTCGGACATTTCAAACTGGTGATCTAGTTTTGAAGAGGATCCTTCCTCCCGGTACAGATAACAGGGGCAAGTGGACTCCTAATTATGAAGGTCCATATGTTGTGAAGAAGGTTTTCTCCGGTGGAGCCTTGATGCTTACAACAATGGACGGTGAAGATTTTCCGTCCCCTGTTAACTCAGATGTAGTCAAAAAATACTTCGCGTAAATTGACCCGCTGGACAAAAAGAACAAAAGAGTCCAGGCAAAAAAGGGCATCCCGGCGAACCAAAAACAGAAAGAAAAGGTTCGGGCAAAAATTAGGGATAAAATGAAGAAGAATTTGTACACCCGATAAGTCGAAAACCCACAAGGGCGGCTTAGGCAAGAATGGGTATCCCGGTGGATTGAAAACCCGAAAGGGCGGTCCAGCCAAAAGAGGGATTAAAGCGAAGACTACAGTCTGAGTGACCTGTACTTCATCGCGCTTCATTCGTCTGCCATCTTGAAAGATGTGATCGGTCCAGTCATTCTTCTCAGGAAGCAAGGAGTTGGGAGGAAAACTGATGATCTATGGGTTATAACAGGATTGGGAAATAGTGGATGCCGTATTCACATTGCCATTAGGATAGTTTATTTTCCTTTTGTGCGCGATTACCTCTTTCTAGGAATTGCTTCCCGATGTATTCGCCTTCTCAGGCACATTTTCAATCAATAAAAGTCGTTATTCAGATAAATAGCTCTCTTGTTTTTATTTTTACTGTTTTGTTTGCAAAAACGTCCGAATTTTTGATAAACATTGCATATAATAAAACATGAAGGCTTAACAATAACCTGCAGAAGGATAAAACATTTGAAAATCATTTTGAATGTTGAGGACACTTGAGCATATCTTGTCCATGTACCCCTGGGGCATTGTGTTCTGCTGTTTTACAGGTCGACATCTGTAAGCTTTTTCCCAGCAAGTTCTTCTCGGAGCAAGTTTGATATCTGTCAGAGTTGTATTCCCCTGCAGAGGTGTCTGTGGATGGTATCTTCTTTCCTCAGCAGATGTAAGGACTGCATATCCCCAGCAGGCCTGTGTTGGCAGATTTCCCCCAGTTGAGATCCCCGCTGAATGCCTGGCAGATGTTTCCCCAGGAATTCCCCCGACGGAGTTTGTCGTGAGAATGTTGTTCTCCAGCAGTTGGGTTTGTGATATGTTATCCCCAGCACGGCCGTGAGTGTTTCTCCCAGCAGGGTTGTGAAGGTCTATCTCCAGTATGATATAATGTGTTATCATCCCCACCAGAGTTGTTCTCCTCAGCAGAGTGGTGTGGGTTTGTTCTTCAGCAAGTTCCCCGAGTGGAGCGGGTTCCATGAAATATTTCTCCAGCAGAGTTCATCCTACTTGTGGATTGGACGGGTTCCCGTGGCAGATCAGTATTGGCATCCCCAGCGGAGTTTAGTCTACCTGTGGATTGGGTGGGTCGTCCCCAGTGGAGTAGTAGTTATTCCCCAAAGCAGAGTGGTCCTACCTGAGGTTTGGTTAAGTCTTCCCCCGGCGAAGTGGTATATCAATCTCTGGTAAAGATGTCTTGTTACTCCCTGGCGAGTACTGTCCCTGAAGAGTTGCTTGGTCTACTTCCCCAGCGGAGTATTGAGTGCTTCCCAAGTGGAGTCCCCGAGTGGATTGGATCCTGTGAAGGATATCCCCAGCGAAGTCTATCTTGTTCCCGGCAACAGTTTTGTTTCTCCAGCATGAGTGAGAAGTCGGTGCTTTCTCCGCAAAGCATTCCCAGATGAAGGCTCTCCCCGCAGAGTATTCCTCAGTCAGAGTCTCCCCGTCAAGTTGGAGTACCTGATCCTTTGGCTCCGTAGCCAGGATGCATTTGCATTTTGCATATAGTAATCATTGCATCCTCAAAACGCGTAGCATTTCCATTCAATATGGAGCATTACGCCATAGAAAAATTCAAACATATGCATTCATGTGTTCGAAACCAATCAGACCGTATCCCCGGCAGAGGCGGATGTTTGTTCAACTTGTACAGCACGTTTGCTACAGTTGCTCCTGACAGCATTCAGGATTAATGATCCCCACAGAGGTTTATTTCCTCATCCGTTGGTGAAAGGAAGACATATTTCTCCCCAGCGAGACCCCCTGCCAGTGTGTGGCCTTGCCCAGACATGTAGATGTCAGTATCCTGTCAGCACCCGCGTGTGTTGTTTCTTTGGTGTCGGTAAACACCATCTTTCGGTGCTTTCCCAGTCATGCGTAGTGTCTGGTCTTCTTTGATGTCAGTAAACATCATATTTCGATGTTCGTAACGTCGCCCCTTCCCTAGTGAAGTTCCTCCTCTCCGTTGGTGTCGATAAACGTCGAGTTTTTCCCTATCATCCGTTGATGATTTGGTTGCGTCCTCCTCTTCCCTAGTGAAGTTTCCTCCTCTCTGTTGGTTTCGATAAACGTTGTGTTTTTCTCATTCGTCCGCGAACGTCTGATTGTGTACCCTATTCCCATTCATTCATTAATGTCTGGTTGATTTCCCAACCAGAATTCCCAGTAGACGTCCTATTCGGTTTCCGGTTGTGGTGCCTTTCCCTCGTGAAGTGGCTTTCTCTTTCTCCCTTTCGTCCGATGACGTCTGGCTGAGTTTTCTCCTTCTCCCTTTCGTCCTATGACGTCTGGCTGAGTTTTCTCCTTCTCCCTTTCGTCCGATGACGTCTGGTTGAGTCTCCCTTTCGTCCTATGACGTCTTGGCTGAGTTTCCTCCTTCTCCGTTGGTGTCGATAAACGTTGAGTCTCCCTTTCGTCCTATGACGTCTGGCTGAGTTTTCTCCTTCTCCGTTGGTGTCGATAAACGTTGAGTCTCCCTGTCGTCCTATGACGTCTGGTCAAGTCTTCCCATTCATCCTATGATGTCTGGCTACCTCTCCGTTGGTCTTGGTAAACGTTGAGTTTTTCCCCATTACGTCCGCTGACGTATGGTTGTATCTCTCTTTCCATTCATCCTATGATGTCTGGTTACCTCTCCGTTGGTCTTGGTAAACGTTGAGTTTTTCCCCATTTCGTCCGCTGACGTATGGTTGTATCTCTTCCCATTCATCCTATGATGTCTGGTTACCTCTCCGCTGGTTTCGATAAACGTTGAGTCTCCCTTTCGTCCTATGACGTCTGGTCGAGTGCTCCCTTTCGTCCTATGACATCTGGTCGAGTATTCCATTCATTCATTAATGTTTGGTTACCTCTCCGTTGGTTTCAATAAACGCTGAGTTTTTCCCTATGCGTCCTATGACGTCTGGTTGTACCTATCCCCACGTGATTTACCTCTCCGTTGGTTTTGGTAAACGTTGAGTTTTTCCCATTGCGTCCGCTGACGTATGGTTGTATCCTTTCCTGGTTATCCCCAGTAGAGTTGACGTACCTCTCCGTTGGTCTTGGTAAACGTTGAGTTTTTCCTAGTTGTCCGTTGGCATCTAGTTGAGATGATTTCTGATCCCATTCATCGTGTGTCGATGTCTGGATGTGGTTGTACCTCGGAAAAAAGGAAAATAGAGAAATAAGTCCCAGCAGTGTGCAAATTTCTACGGTACTTGGTATTCAATCCCTGTTTACCCTGAAGGTCTGACAGCCGTTGCTCTCATCCATTCGGGTTCCCAGCTGATTGAATAGGGGCAGCTGTAGCACCTCAAATTTGCACCCTACCATTGTGTACATTCATTTCATACTAGGTCATAGCATTAACAATGTCCACTGCATAACATTGCATTGTCCATGTGCCCAAGTGCAAGCTCAGTTGATGAATCAGGTCAAACTGATCAGGAGAATCGGTCAATCAAGCAAGCAAGTGCTATTTTTCATTGAGACAAAGCCCCAGGGTTGATTTTTCAAGCTCATATGGTCCAAGGATCATTTTGAAGTGGTTTGGCCAAAGATTGGATGCTCAGAAGTCACCAGTCCTTGTTCAGTCAGCCAGAAACCCTAGAAAGTCAACTGTGGTCAACTGTGGTCAACTGTGCCCGATTTTATGGATTGGAAGGTGGGAAATGGCTTGAAAGGCCTCATTCATGTCCATATAAGTCTCATTTGGCATATCAAAGACCAAGGTTGAAGGAATTGAAGTCAGGACAAAAACTGCCAAAAATAGCAGGTGACCTGTAACTGAAGTTTCCAAAAATGGAAAGTTTTTGACCTCAAAAACAGAAGTCCAAGGAAGCTTCAAATGAAAAATTGTTCAACATGACAGTTGTAGATCTTGCTCTCACCTTTCCAAAAAGTCCAAGAACTTGAAAATCCAATGTACGGTTTGCAAGATATGGCTCAGTGAATTTCAGAAAAGACCCGTAATCAGGAGGCCATAACTACCACATACTTTGTCCAAATTGCAAGTTCTTTATATGCACAAACTCCATTTGACATGTACTTCAAGGGTGCATCATTGGATTTTTCCAAAAATGGCCAAGGCAAAAAGTCACTTTTCAACTGGACAGCTGAATTGGACCAGGGGCAAAATCGTCCAAACGTCAAAATATTTGGAATTTTTGAGTGGGACCTTTTGTAACACCTCAGGAATGACATTTAGAATGTGTTTGAATCCTCATTTCATGGCTAGGCCTCATAATTTGAGTTTTGGCTCGAAAAATGAAAGTGCACAAATTGGACTTTTTCCATCAAATGGTGAAATTGCACAATAGGCATCCAATTGAGGTGGGAATTGTTTCTACACATTACAAGTGGTATTTTGGACATGTTGAAACCATATTTGAGCTGCAATTTGGACTGTTATAAGGAAAGGGCATTTTTGGCCAAATTGAGGAAAATTGCATATTAGCTTAACAATGCCAATTTGGATTAAGGGATTGTTAATCATGATTAAAGGCATGGTATAAAAGCTTAATCATTCCATAAACATAACAGATTTTTCATTTCACCAAAAAACCATATCAAGATCATCACAATTCTCCAAGATTTTTCAAGAATTCTCAAAAACCAAAATTGATCAAACTTCATCGTTCTTCGATCAATTTGAGAAATTCTTTTTGCATCGATCTTACATTGGCTTATGCTTCATCTGTTTATGCTCAAGAGCTTCCAAAACCGTGCCATTCTCAACTGCATCTTCAAGGTGCATCCATGGTGAATGTTGATTTCAAGCGATTGGAGCAAAGTCGAGTGAATCAAAGCTTCAAATATCCTTGCCACTAGCCTATACTGTACCTGTTTGGGGTTTGTTCGCGCGAATTCAACCGATTCCACTACTGCAATTTCCAGGTAACGTCGGATTCGATCATCACGGTTTGTTGAATCATTGTGTGCGTGTTGTAGCTTGTTAGGTGTAGTTCATCATGCTAGGCTCGGTTTTAGAAACGGATAACCGTAGGTGGAGAAATCCGAACTCGAAGCTTTGAATGCGAAACTTTAAACGATCGATCCGGTTTACACGGTTAGGTTTAGGTTGATTAGATTATATATTCGTGATCTATGCATTCAGACCTTTCCGATGAGTATTAGTTTGTGAGATTTGGTTGAGTTTTGAGCGAAACCGACTTTGGCCATGGAGGGGGATTGACCGCGTGAGGAAGACGATATTCTCTGTCATTTTTACTGTTTGATCTTCATTTTGGGTTGAAAATTCGAATTCCATGTTTCCCGCCCCGCGCAAAGAATTACCAAAATGCCATTTCCTTTATTTAATTTAATTAATTTTAATTAATTCTAAAAAATTGTAAATAATACTTTAGCACCTTAGAAAATTCATAGAAAAATGTAGAAAAATCAGAAAATTGTGAAAATTATTTTGTTGACTTTGTCATTGACTGTAGATGATTTTTGACCTATTGGTCAAAGTTGTGCTTGGAATATTTTTCATTTGACCTAGGGTTTCTTCCACATGTGCATAATTTGACACCTTTGAATGATTTGATCATGAAATCCTCATATTGTATGATAAATGGCTGAAAATTTTTGTGTTGATTGTTGACTGGCTGAGGTTTTTTTCCATGTAAATTTCATGAATCTATGTTACCTGGCCTTTGAGTTACAATTTTTCGAACTTAGGTGTGACAATTGGTGTCACACCTCTTGATGCCAATTTGTTGGATTTTTTAGCATGACCTATCCTTGTTAGAATTGATTGAAATTTGGTATGGATGCTCATTAACATGTTAGGATCCTTTGTGAATTTTTGTGGAATTGTTCATTGTGTTTTCTAATTGATCATGATTTTTCATTTCTGATGATTGAATTTGCAAGCTTGTGTGACATAGGTTGGTAGATTCATTGTGAAATGCTCATATGGTACTGTATCATCATGAAATTTGATATGCTTGTAATAGACACATAATAGGACCTCCCTGTTTTGGTCTCATCCATTTCTTTGTTGTTTTCATTGAGTTATGAATTTTTGAAGTGGGAGCATGTATTGATGTTGTGATTTGGAGCCTATAATTGTGTCTGTTTTTTGTTGATTTTCATTGACATGGTTCCATTTGCCCAATTAAGCTGAAATTTGGTGTGCCATACCTAGATTAGGTCCTGTTTATATGTAAATTGTTTGAGAATTTTTGGGATTGTGTTGATGTGGATTTGAATGCAATAATTCTGTTTGTAGGCTTAGTGCTTCCTTTGAACTAGTCTGCCTTATTTTATGCATAGGATGAGCATGATGAATGATATGACCATGAAATTTGGTAGAATAGTTCCTGACATGTGTAGCTTTCATTTGGCTTTGGTCCTACTAATTTCCCATTTAATCTCACTGTTTACCATTGAATTGAAGTTAATGTACATTTTGTAGCTTCATTTGATTGTGTTTTTGCATGCTTTGTCATGTTGAATTAATTCCCATAGTTCCATTAGTCCAAATTGCTTGAAAATTGACATGTAGCTTGTTGAATGTCCTCTGTTTAGGATATAATTTTTGTGGAATTTACTGTGTTGTTTTGATATTTTTTTTGATGTGATCTTGCTGGTTGCTCATATGTGGTTTAACATTGCTCACTTTGCCTTACATGTTGCATAGAATAAAATGTGTACATAGTTTGGATATGGGACCAATTGGTATCCCTTTGTAATTGAAATGGCTTGAATTTGATCATGAATTGGCTGCTGTTTTAGGATTTTTTCATCTTTTTGACCCTAGGCTAGTCCTAGTGGTCATGTTACTTACATTTGAAGTTGATTGTGCCTTTTCAGGTTAAGGAGTTAATGATTAAGGAATTTGCTCCACATTTTGGATTGTGTTACTTGACACATATGACTAATGTATTTGTTTTGTAGGATGTTGGTCCACAGGGACTTGTGCTACGCACACCATTGTTTGATTATGATTGTACACTGTTGATCATTATATTGTTGTCTGATTATGAATGGGATGCTGATTCTGTTTGACTTTTGTACAGGTACACTTAGTCGCTCAGTTCTCTTAAGAACTTGCTTTGCTTTGCTTAAATAGCAATTGGCATTGAGGTATAGAACTTTCTTCTTCATGTAGTCTGGAGACCCGGCTGTTACCGGGCCGGGCACACTGTCTGAAGTCCTCCTTAAGAGGCAATGCTTGTGTATGTTTATATTTGTCCTAAGCAGGGAAAGTCCTCATTTGAGGCAATTGGTGGAAGGTAGGGATAAGCAATCTATCCCCCACTATTCAGTGAGTCTTCTCTTTGCTCCCATTACATGGTTGTAGCATTGAGATCCAAGCCCAAGATCTTGTACATTGTACAGTCGAGTCTATGTCCTGAGCGTAGAAGGGTCCCCCCATTCTGGACCCACGCTCCCTTGTCTGATGCTCTCTCTGACTTGAGATAGAAGCAATGAGGCACACCCCTCATCACCTTTCATCTGGCTTCACCTTAGCCCCTCAATGGCAAGGTTAAGAGCTAACCTGACCCCGATACAGAGGCTTGTTTGTTGAGGTTGATATGACCCCTTGACTAAAGCCTAGCCCTGATGTTTGAGCCCCTTGTTGGTGTGTTTATTTCATGCTGTATATGTTTGTGTGGTGTGATTGTATCCCCTAGGTTTGCTAGACTCCGCGTAGTCTCGTTTGCATGTCAATTAAGGTAGCACGGTTCCTTCGTATAGGACTTCCTTTCTTGCTTGAGCTTTCCTAAAACACAAACAAACATTATCCCCTCTTAAGGATACGTCAACTCCTTCTACTACAGGTGAGTAAGTCTCCAAAGGTCGAGCATCCGGTAGATTGTGTAGTGACGTGGTCCACTTAAAAAACACAAACCAACAGGAATAGTTTAGCCGAACTACGGCAACTCTGATTCTCACGTTCAGGTGAGATACGTAGGCACGAGACGCGATGTCTTGCCGAGTTTGACTAACAACTAACACTGATTCTTTTCTCTCGCCCTCGTTGCGATTGAGACCTCCCCTTTCTCTTGCCCTGGTTGCAATCGAGACCCTTCTTCTGGTTGTGTGCTTGGAAGTTGATGTAAGTCCATCGAGTGGCGTTCGGGTTCCAGTGTGAGTTCGTTTGGTTCGGATGCTGATGTAAGTCCAGTGATTGGCATTCAGGCTCCACGTTTGCCTCCTTGTGTGTGTTTTGGTTCGGATGCTGATGTAAGTCCAGTGATTGGCATTCAGGCTCCACGTTTGCCTTTGCCTGTGTTAGTTTGTGTGCGTGTTAGCCGAGCTACGAATGCTCTGATTCTCCTTCGTCCAAGGAGATACGTATGCATAGGATGCGACATCCTAGCGAGCATGTGTCGTTTCCCCAGTCCGAACTACTTTGACTCTGATGTCTATGCTTGATAGACTAAGTAGGCCCAGGATGCGATATCCTGCCGAGTCAGTCTTGTCTGTTTTCTTGTGTCTTTTTCAGCCAGTATCAGTGTGTGTTTGAGCAGTATTCTTAGCAACCAATTTCCTTCCTATTGTGCGTGGATCCCGTCGAGTACGACGGATGCGTAGGGGTGCTAATACCTTCCCTTCGCATAACCGACTCCCGATCCCATTCTCTTTGGTCGCGAGACCATGTTCTTTCCCAGGTTTACTTCGAGCGTTTCCTTTCCCTCTTTTGGGATAAATAACGCACGGTGGCGGCTCTGTTGTTCTTGTTTTCCCGCCGGTTTTTCGCGTAATGCGACAACATTCTATAGGGAGCCATCGATACAGGACTAGTTCCAGGAACTAAATCAATCGAAAACTCAACCTCACGTTCCGGCGGTAAATCACTTATATCTTCAGGAAATACCTCCGCAAACTCACAAACTATTGGCAATTCTTCAATCGTCCTCTTCTCGCGAATATCCAAAGTTGCCAATAACATAAACAACTCGGCACCACCTTGCACCGATTCATCAACTTGCTTAGCAAACACAAACCAATCTTCCTTCGCACCAGCCTCAGGAAAAATAACCGTCTTCTCGAAACAGTTGATATACACCCGATTAACTTCTAACCAACACCATCCTCAAATCTGACCTCTCTTCGGGTTCAGGAAAACACCACATTCTCAAACCGGTTAACTAGCCAACAGTGCACTCTTGCATGCAACAACATAATATCCAAGCTCGATACAATTGGAACATCCAAGATAAGCAGACGCTTCTCCCCCACTTATTTCATTCCCAACCTGCAAATGGAAAATAAAACAAGCATCGACAGTGTTTTCACACACATGTCGCATACTAGGGAACAAACCTAATTAAACAACCTGGCTGGACGGACCGACCTGCTCTGATACCACTAATGTAACATCCCTTTTTCCACCCCAAAATACTTAACATATAATCAGAGTAAATAGGCACGCATATAAACAAAAGGGCGTCACACCAACGTTTTCAAAAACTAAAAGCTTTCAAAAACCAAACATCAATATACAATACACCTGGTCAGTTAAAATAACACATTTCACTTATCATGAATATTCAAGAATATGCGTTTGCAACGGAAAATAATGAATACTCATGCATTTCATCAAACGATCCATGTTCCATACCATGATCATCTCTCAATAATCTCTTCAAAATAAACTAAAACCATAATCAAAACATTTGGCACTATGACCTCTCAACAGCAATTGCAAATAAGCATGTTCACGAGTAATAACATAATCCTTATCCAAATAGGATACGAGTTCAATACTACTAATCTACCCAGTGTTATATGACCAGAGCATTGACTCATTACCTAGTCTTCAAACTAAAATACGGAAACTCTCTGGCTAATCTCGAGCGAGCTACCGTCCACTTACTTCAGCAATACTACTCTGGAGTATCTACACGATACCCATGTAAAGGTAACATTCAAACAAAAAGGGTGAGAATTCAAATCATTATGAAGAAGTATAATAAGGAACAATTGTAGCGGTGTATTCGTTACCATTGGAGATATTTACTAAATCCAAGGCAAATCATACAAAGTCGAGTCGCCACCGCACTTCTATTTATCCAAAGGAATGGTTAGAAAGAGAACAAAAACCTATAAAGTTTTACAAATAAAACTAGTAAAAGAGGGTCAGAGATCTGGGTAAGGGGGTTGGTTATGCAAAGGGAAGGTGTTAGGAACCCAATGCATCCTAGGTACTCCTAGGGAGCGCTTTTCACGCTTGTTTCAAAGGTTATTGTTTATGAAATTATTTGTGCAAACATGATTGAAGAGATGAGAAAAGAATATACAAGTTTATTTACATTTTTGTGTTTGGATGGATGGACCCATTGCCTACGTACCCTCTCATGAAAGATAAGGATCAAAACCCCGTAGTTCGGGTAAAAAATTTCAAAACAAATGAGTGGATTGATTGGTCAAAAAGCCTTAAGGTCTTTTGTTATCAAAGGGAGATTACTCGACCTAAACCACAAATCCACCATGTGAGGATAGCTTCGACATGCTAGTGAGGGGTTAGCCCTATAATAAGCATGGAAGACTTACGGTCGACTCACTAAGGATGAGGTGAGTATTATATCTACCACAAGGATAACTCAAACCTAATATCAAAAGGTTTATGAACAATTTGATTAAGACATGGTCATTGAAACCACAAAAGATCACATTTGAAGTGAGTTGAATTAACCAATTAGAGTATTCACAAAATGAGGTCAAAGTATGAATTAGAGTTCATTTACAATGAGTATTAGGAAAAGAAAGTTTGAAAAATCAAAGGCATATGGCCTAGGTTTCTAATTTAAAAACAATGTCAAATGTTTTCACAAAATGTTTTTTGGTTTGGGTTAACATGAAGGTGGAGGTATAAGGAAACAAAAAGGTGGGGGAATGAGGAACAAAACCGCATTAGGAGTTCCTCTCTTGAGATCATATGTAGATGATCCAAGTAAGTACCATCCTTTGGAATAAGCGACAAGCACAAGGCAAAAGCAATCAACAATAAAAAGGAAATAGAATGCCAATATATGGACTTATATCCAACTCCAAGCAACAAAAAGGAAATAGAGTGCCAATAGATGGACTTATATCTAACTCCTCAAAACAAACAGGAAACAGAATGCCAATAGATGGGTTTACATCCAACTCCTCAAAACAAACAGGAAACAGAATGCCAATAGATGGGCTTACATCCAACTCCAAACAACAAACAGGAAACAAAATGCCAATATATGGACTTAGATCCGACTCCTAACAAACAAACATGCATGTAAAGCAAATACATGAAAGATTCACAAGTAAGCAAACAAGAAATCAAGCATCACACTCTATATACAAACAAGAGGCTCAGACAAATGGTTGGGCTTTAGTCAAGAGGGGTCATATCAACCTCGACAAACAAGCCAAAACTGTAAGGGTGTTCTGAAGCTCTTAACCACTAACATTGAGAGTTAGGGTGAAGCTGATCAAATATGGTAATGAGGATTAGACCTCATGCTCTTAACCCTGGCCTGGGTGAGCTCAAATCAAAGAAAGCGTGGGGATCCAGAAAGAGGGACCCTATTCCACCTGACTGACTTTATACAAAGATCTAGGGTGTTTATTCAAAAGCATCAGCACGTAGTGCGAGCATAATGAAAGACTCACTGAATAACAGGGGATTGATTGCTAATCCCTTCTATCTGTCAATTACCTCTTCACTTAGGAGGACTTATCAAGTAACATGCCTCATTTAGAGGTCTTTGGCACAAATGTAAACAATCACAAACAGAGCCTCATAAGGAGGACTTCAGCCAAATGCCTGCCAAAAAGGTGACATGACTTCCAAACTACATGGAGTAAGAGAGTATCTACCTAAGTGGTGTATCAACCACAATCCAAAGCTCAAGCAAGATCTAAAAGCTAGCAGCTAATGTACCTGTACAAAAGCTAAACAGTTAATATCTCAGACAGAAAACCAATAGACAACAGTGGAACTTTCCAATATTTACAACTTAATAAACAATGCTCAAGCAATCAAGTGAACTCATGAGCATCAATTAGAACCTACAAAACAGAAATGTGTTAGTGTTCAAAATTATTTGCATCTCACAAAGTGAGACCAAACCAACCATTAATGCTAAAGGTCCAAACCTGAAACACAAAGCACAATTAGTTTATGTACAAAACACTAGTACAAAGACTAGGTCCAAAACCAAATCAAATGATCAAAACAGAAGTCAATCTTTTGCATAATGCACATTCAAGCAATTAAGAAAATTTCCTCAAAAGGACCAAGATCACTTCACAAGGTAAAGGCATCAAACAATTCATGTCATGCAAAGGCAAACAATGTGCACAAAGTTGGACATCCAAATTAGAAAATCCAAATCAAAACAGAAAAGCATCCAATGCTCATTAAATTTTTTATGTGAATTACTCATGTTATGAACAAACATCATGCAAAAAATTAGATTCATAAGAGCTCAAATGATAGGTAAACAAAAATGTGACACAAATTGAATACCAAAAATGTGACACAAATTGTCACAACATATCTTCATGTGTCCAAAACAGTGATAGCATATGATAAAAATCTCAACCCAAAGCTCAAAAATCAAACTACATGTGAGGATCAAGCACACCAAATTTCAGATCAATTGGATTAACAATGAGTATTTCACAAAGCATTTATCATGACATATCAAATTAGCATATGGTTCAATCAAAAAATCACAATTAAAAATCCAGAATCAAACAATTCATGAAATAAATGCTATAAAAATCTAGGGATCAAAACAAGAATGTGAAAAAAAATTGGAATCAATTTGAAGCATTTGGCTATTTTTAATGATTTTTTGAAGTTGGAGAAATGAAATGAAATATCAAATGAAATAATGGAGGGAAAAATATTATTTGAATAAAATCCAGAAACGATCAAGGCCAGGTTCGAACACACGCACCAAGGATCAAAATGAGAATTCAATTGAAATTCAGAAAAATGCACAAGCGGAGAATCGAACACGCGCGCTGAAGGAGAAAACAAATGGAATTCAAAAACGCACAGGCCAGGACTCGAACTCGCGCGCTAAAGGATCAAAAGCGCTTGAAACACTGCGTTTCAACACAAACCCTAGGGGAAATAACCAGACGGCGGAGCAACCGTCTTCTCCGGCCAACCAGGCGGAGCTCCGCCGTGGATTTTTCCAGAAATGGACGAAATATATATGGTTCGAAAGCTCCTTCAACGAGGATCATGAATATCATATCAAATCAACCTAAAACCTCATGTATTTCACAGATCGAGCAAGAACGTATTTGGTGTCAAAACTTTAATTCCACATGGCATGTTCATTTCTTAACCAAATTCAAATATAATCATATCATCATTCTCAGTGTAACAAGCTCTACATGTTTATGGCAATAAACTGGCAAAAAGAGAGAATCGAATTTCACCTACCTGAACTTGCAGTGATCCAAACTCGTGTGTTCAAACTTCCAAAACTTCCAGATCTTCTCCAATATCCTTGCCTTGAAGCTTGATGCAAAAAGTAATGGTTGAAAGCACTTGGATCTAGCTCAATTTCAAGTTTCCATCTCCATGTTCATGTGCTTGTGTAGCTCAAATCTGAACCGAATTCTTCAAACCAAAGGTTGATTCCTACTCAATGATACATGATGAACCAGATTATGCAAAGAAAATGAAGGTTTATGTGAAGAATTGAGAGATTCAAAGAGAGAGAAAAAATGGAGGGAATGGAAAATTTCAGATCTGAAAATGCTTTTTTTTCTCAAAAACAGTTATGATTTAGCTTTTATACTCTGTGTTAATCATGCTGAAATTAGGATTAGGCTTTGGTTAATTGAGATTAGAGAGATGTAAGGTGTTTTGCAAAAAAGGCAAGTGTGCTTAGCATGTACATGCCACACGTGAACAGTGCCATGCTGAGCCTTGTTTTCACTTAAAATCATTCAATAATCATCATGGAATTAGTATTTGGCTTGTATGATCATCCAATTTTGAATTATCAATTTTCCCTCCAAAATGCACATGTATGCGCAAGTGATCATATGAGCTTCTTTCATGCAAGGAAATGATTCATTTGGAAAGTATTGGTCACAAGGAGTATTTTGCAAAAAGAGTGAACCAATTTGGTGTTTTGAATCAAAAGTTATTCCATGTTGAACTTCCATGCATACTTTGTGATCATTTGGCTATAACTTCTCAACCAATTATCAGATGGACATGATATAGGACTTTTTGAAAAGAGGAGAGAAATATATTTAACTTTCATGTTCACCAAAAATCCATTTGAAGCTTCTTTGATGTTGGAAAATCAAGTTGAATATGGACCAAAAACTTGCCATTTTTGGAAACTTGAAATTACAGGTCATTTTCCATTTTTGGAAACTTTTGCCATGACTTCAAAATCTTCAAGATAGATGTTTAACATGATGAATAGGCCTTGTTTGAACATGAATGAGATGTTTCAAATCATATCCTCCACCTCAAAGCCCTCAGTTGACTGTACAGTTGATTATTTGATCCTCAGATGACCTGAAAATGCCTTGATGAACTTGGGCCTCTACCACTTGGTAAGATTGCTTCAAAATGAAACCCTAGCTCATATAAGCTCTTTTAATGATCCTGTTGTTTTCATTTCAAAGGGAAATACCTCCTCACTTGCACAAAGGATTCTCTTGATGTGCTTGACCTGTTGACTGCTTAGACTGCAAAACAAAATGTTAGATGACATATTTTTGTGCTTTTGGTTAGTGATTAAAACAAGAAAAGCAATGATATACAATGTAAGCAAGCCTGGTGATCAACAATCACTCACAAAGAGATCCCAGCCATAGGTAAAGGAAGCAAGATGCTCAATGATCCTTGAGGCTTAAGCTATGAGATGATATGATGCCATGAGGGATCTTAGGGTCAAAAATTGAGGTCTTACAACAATGATTAAATCAACAATTAAAGGAATTCATCACACTTCATATAACCATGTAACCAACATTTATTTCACATGTTTCAAGCACGCACAAAAACTCAAGGATTATAACATTCAAATCCAATATTATATTCCCAATTATACACATAACTACAATTATCACATAATCACATTTTTTGTCAAGTTATGTATCCAAACATCATCAATTCAATTACCATATCTCATACACACATCACAATCACAATAATGCATACACTCAACTATCACATAACTCTAATGTGACTCAATGCAAGACATGTGACTCTATTCATGCGGTACCTCAATGTGAACCCAGTGTTTCACCGCTTTCCGATTCAATATCTAGAATCCAAGTCACCACGTCTATTTCCAATTAAGGATCAACATCTGCTACGCCTATTTCCAATTAAGGATCAACGTCTATATGGACCCAACGTTCCACCACTTTCCGATTCAACATCTAGAATCCAAGCCATTACGTCTATTTCCAATTAAGGATCAACGTCTGCTACGCCTATTTCCATTCAAGGATCAACATCTAATCCATGTGAACCCACAGTTTCACCGCTTCCACTATGAAGCCGACCATGCCATGAATGAATGTACAAATACCAATACATATGCAATTAAGATCATCTCTACCATCTTAACATTCCACATATCACCATAATTCAACTCTATGAATTATCCACCAATGGTACATATACACATTCATAACAATTACACCATTCACATAATATGCAATTAAGATCATCTCTACTATCTTAATCATTCCCCATATAACCATAATTCAACTCTATGAATTATCCACCAATAGCACATATACACATTCATCACAATCCACTATTCACATATATAAACTAATTATCAAATAAGCACAATCAGATTTCATCTCAAAACAATTACAGCATTTAAAATCTCAATTTTTCACTTTTCAAACAGTGTTAACTAGTTAACGCATACGGTTAACCTGTTAACGCGAAACAGAATACACTTCCTGGCAGATTTCAAAAGTGTTAACCGGTTAATGCATTTGGTTAACCTGTTAACGCAAGACAGAATACAAATTTCTAACAGATTTTCAACAATGTTAACCTGTTAACGCATTTGGTTAACCTGTTAACGCAAGACAGAATACAAATTTCTAACAGATTTTCAACAGTGTTAACCGGTTAACGCATTTGGTTAACCTGTTAACGCAAAACAGAATGATATTCCTGCGTTAACAAAAAAACAGAATGCAAAATTTTCTGCATTTTTCATCGTTGGAGGACTTTCGGACCTCCGATTTCGATTCCGTAAAAAGCCACACGTTCAGAAAATTATAACTCATACAATACTCTAATTATATAAGGTTAATTTACAGTTTTAACACAATTAAATCACTACAATCAAGAATACTAATCAAACTTAACAATTTCAAAAGTCATAAAAATTAGGGATTTTAACCTAACATACTTCTACCCATTGACCCGATCATACTAACCCATAATAATAAGGACTCCCCCCTTACCTCCTCAATTTTTTGGACTAGCTCCTCTCTTGTTCTTCCCCTCTTCTCCTTACTTTTCCTCTCCTCTTTCTCTATTGTTGTCAAATGATCAAATGAATCCTAATTCTCACTCTCTTCCCTTTTATATACTAGTATTCTATTTGGGCTTAAAGCATAATACCTCTAATTTAATTAATAGGCCCAATAAGACCTAATATTTAAATATCTCTAATTAGTTCAATTAAATTAAACTAACACAATATGTCTACCAAGTTAATTAATTCAATTATTCATGATATCTCATATCAACTAAATAATTAATTAACACACCAAATTAATTAATATAATCGATTATTTTACTACCTAACAACCAATTAATTAATTAACACTCCAAATAAATAAAATAAAATACAGTAATAATAATATAATAATTAAATACTAAAAATTGGGTTGTTACACTTAACATAGCGCTAAATTTTCCTTATGACACGCTAACTACTAACACTAACCATTGACCATTAACATTTAATTCTTGCTCTTTACATTTATGCAATTTACTATTCTTGTACATATTATTCATTTGCTTTTCCCCTTTGCTCATTTGAGCACATGTTTATGTTAATGCAATTTGCATTTTGCTCACTTGAGCACATAATTGTGTATATATTATTGTGCTTGTGTTTTGTTTTGATTGTTGTGGACCAAATGCAAAGAAATGGACAAATGGACTTAGTTTCTAGGACTTTCCCTATGCAAATTGGAGTAAAAGGACTTTAAATGGTGAAGATGGATTAGAAGGACCAAACCTCTAAACTCTTGTCCATTCTTGATTTGCTTCATAAAACTTTTGATGTGTGTGCTCTTGTGCTAGGGAATCCTATGAGAGCTCAAATTGAAGAACCATTGCCATGTTCATCCAAAGTGAAAGATACAAGATACTTTGAGGATATCCTAAGGAGCTTGTTTGGTTATGTTGATTGCTCGAGCTTACTATTATTTTGCTTGCATATTCCAAAGGATGGGAGCTACTTGGATCATCAATATGATCTCAAGAGAGAAACTCCATTTGTGGTCTTGTTTCTTATCCCTTATCTCTTGTATGATTAGGACTTTAGCCATTCTTCTTCTTCCCTCCATTCTAACCCAAGCCAAAACTTTTGTGCAAACATTTAACACTTGTTTTCAAACATTAGAAACCTAAGCTTTATGCTTTAGATTTTCAAAACTTCTTTTCATAACACTTATTTTGAATTGAACTTTTAAATCCACATTGACCATATTTTTGTAAATACTTTTCATTGGTAAATACCACTCATTCAAATACCTTTTTTGTGTTTTCAATGGCCACTTCCTTAACCAAATTTTTCATAACCTTTAGCTATTAGGTTTGAGTTATCCTTGAGGTAGATGTAATACTCACCTATATCCTTAGTGATGGACAATGAGTCTTCCATGCTTATTATAGGGTTAACCCCTCACTAGCATGTTGAAGTTATCCTCACATGGTGGATTTGTGGTTTTAGGTTGAGTTTTCTCCCTTGGATAACAAAAGACCTTAAGGCTTTTGGACCAATCAATTCACCAACTCATTTTGAGATTTTGACCCTGAACTACGAGGTTTTGATCCTAATCTTTTTTAAGATGGTACGTAGGCAATGGGTTTATCCATCCAAACACAAATTGTAAATAACTTGTATATTCTCTTCTCATCTCTTCAATCATGTTTGCACAAATAATTTTTCACAAAATACCAACCTTAAAACAAGTATGAAAAGGGCTCCCTAGGAGTACCTAGGATGTTTTGGGTGCTTAAAACCTTCCCATTGCATAACCAACCCCCTTACCCCGATCTCTGACATTTTTACTAGTTTTTGATTCGATAAAACTTTTAGGTTTTTGTTCGCTTTCTAACCATTCCTTTGGATAAATAGAAGTGCGGTGGCGACTCGACTTGTATGGTTTACCTTAGATTTAGTCAATATCTCTAATGGTAACGAATACCCTGCTACACATATCATTGGAGTCGACACCTTCTTTCTAAGTGAACCCCCTAACAACCAACCTTGCCTTAATTCACTTTGACATCACTCTTTTGATTCTTTCTTTAACATTGAAAATCCATTTACGACTGACTAACCTGGTACCTACAGGTTTCTCCATCAACTCTTAAGTGTTATTATCATGAAGATATTTCATTTCATCATCCATGACTTTCATCCATTCAGTCTTATTTCGACTCCTCACAGCTTCCTTGTAATCTCTAGCTTCTTCATCGAGGACCTCACTTGTAGAGATTAAGACGAATGTTATAAGATATGCATAACCAAGTCTCTGAGGTGGCTTGATGACTCTTTTCAACCTATCTCTTGCCAGCATGTAGTCATTATTAGTCTCCTTATCTTCAACAACAACTTGTGCTTGCTCTTCGACTTTATCCGGGTTATGCAATTCAACATCACTATGATCCACCTCAACGAAAATTTCTTCCTGTTCTATCTCTTCTCCAGAGATCTTGGTACTTCGACGTCATCATTTTTCTTGAAAGCCATCTTAGCTTTATTGTAAACTACATCTAAACTGTTATAAACCTCTTGTGAACTGGCTCTAGACACCATAACCTATAAGTTTTAAATCCTTCAGGGTATCCAAGAAACATACATCTTAGAGCTCTAGGTTAGACCTTCTCTTGCATAATGTGAGCATATGCTACACAACCAAATACTTTAAATCTTTCGAGGTTTGCTGGATGACCTAACCAAACTTCTTTAGGTGTCTTCATCCCTAAGCTAGTCGAAGGACACATATTTATCAAGTATGATGCAGTCGCAACAACCTCGGCGAAGAACACCTTCTTGAATCATGCACTAACCAGCATGCATCTAACCCTTTATAGAATGGTTTGATTAAACCTTTCAGCCAAACTATTTTGTTAGGGAGTTCCTGCGGTATTTATGTGCCTTGCAATAACAGATACAACACAATATCCATTGAAAGCCTCATTGCAAAATTCAAGACCATTGTCGATCCTCAACCTCTTGACCTTCCTACCAGTTTGGTTGTCAACCAGAGTCTTCCATCTTTTGAAAATTTTAAAAGTTTTAACCTTAGCTTTCTGAATGAATACCCATAACTTTCTGGAACAATCATCAACTTTGGATAAGAAATACTTTGCACCTGAGTGTGAACTATTCCTTGCATGCTCCCAAAGATCAACATCAATGTAATCAATGGATCAGTGTGATCTTTTTTTACCTTTGTTAAACTTCACCCTACAACATTTACCAAATACACAATGTTCACAAAACTCCAGTTTTTGACCTTGTCACCACATAGCCGATTTTATCTCAACAATTCGACCATGCTTCTTTCATTGACAAGGACAAGTCGCTTGTCCCATAGCTCAGTCTTTGACACATGTTTTGTGGATGCCACATTTACTGAACCATTTACAACCTCATCCTTAAGGGTATACAAGCCTTGTTTTTTCACGCCTCTCAAGATTTCCTTCAACCCCTTCATTACCGTTAGGATACTTTGACCTCCTTTGAAAACACATCCTTTCTTGTCGAATTCACCAAGAGAAATCAAAATTCTCTTAAGTTCAGGTACATACCTGACATCAGTTAATAGCCTTATTGACTTATCAGGGAGCTTGAACCTCATAGATTAAATACTCGTGATTTTGCATACTTTGTTGTTTCCCAGCAGCACTAATACACCATCTTGATCACATAATTCCTCAAACATGACTTTGTTTAGAGTCATGTCCCAAGTAAACCCTGAATCCATAATCCAGTCCTTGCTATAGTCGTTGCTTGAAACCACAAGGACATCAGATGATTGATAATTATCTTGTATAATGGTTGCATTACCATTATCCTTTCCACCATGTTTCCCTCATGATAGGCTGGATTCTTTGGCAGGTGTATTGCACTTTCACTATCACATTTAACAATGATAACTTAACCTTGAAGTTTCAGCTCCTTAGCAAAACCTTCAATCCACAATGCTACTTTCACAACTTCAGTGAGGGCAATATATTCCGATTTAATGGTTGATAAGGCAACAACTTTATAAAGTATTTATTTCCAACTAATTGATGTGCCAAAATCGTGAACACATATCCAAAAAATATATTTTCTAAAATCCATACACCCTGCATAATTAGAGTCGACAAATCCTTTGATTTTGACTTTGCTATCATTACTACAAGCTCCATCATAAATAAGTAATTTTTTAAGAGACCCAATTATGTACCATAGAATTAAGTTTAATGTTTTCTAGTGCGCCTTCTCAGGATTGTACATATATAATGTTATTCATATATGCTCTTTTGACTTTATTACTAGGACTTTGAGTCGAACTCAACTTGAATTGAGGATTCATTGGTGTTACAATAGGCTTTGAATTCAACATACCAAACTTGTCAAGAATCTTATTCAGTTATGTCTCTTGAGATAAGCATAATCTCGACTACTTTCTATCTCTCAGAATGTCAATCCTAAGAATCCTGGAGGCATCTCCTAAATCCTTCATGTTGAACTCCTTATCGAGTTCACTGTTCACCTTCATAACATCTTCGACACTGCTTCTATCTATGAGGATTTCATCCACATAAAGTAACAAAATAACAAGTGAACTTCCAGGTCAAAATCTGAAGTAAGCATAATGGTCGAACCGACTCCCAGTGAAACCTATGTGTGCCATAAACTTCTCGAATCTCTTAATCCATTGCCGAGCAGATTATTTCAAGCCATGTAACGACCTATTCAACTTGCACACATAATATTCCTTTCCCTTTTCTGAATACCCTTTAGGTTGCCTCATCAAGATTATTTCATCTAGATCACCATACAGAAAGGCAGTCTTCACATCCATCTATTCCAGCTCTAGGTCAAACTTCGCCTCCATGGCTAACACCATTTTAATGGATCTATGATTTGAAATGGGTGAGAACATATCATTGAAGTTGACACTTTCTTTATGAGTTAACCCTCTAGGAACCAACTTTGCCTTAAATCACTTCAACATCATTCTTTTGGTTCCTTCCTTAACCTTGAAATTCCACTTACAATTGACATACCTGGCCCCTGCAGGTTTCTCAATTAGGTCCCAAGTGTTATTATCATGAATATATTTCATCTCATCATTCATGGCTTTAAGTCATTAATTCTTATTTCGACTCCTCAAAACTTCCTTGTAATCTCTAGGTTCTTCATCAAGGACCTCACTTGCGAAGATTAAGGTGAATGCTATGAGATCTGTAAACCAAGTCGTTGAGGTGGCTTGATGAATCTTATTGGCCTGTCTCTTGCCAATAGGTAGTCATTATCACTCTCCTTATATTTACCAATAACTTGTGCTTACTCTTCAACTTCATATGGGTTATGCAATTCAACATCACTATGCCCCACCTCAATAGGAATCTCTTCATGTTCCATCTATTCTCTAGAGATCTTTATACTTTGACCAACGTCGTCAATTTTCTTGAAATCCATCTCAGCTTCATTGAAAACTATATCTCAACTTGTGATACACCTCTTGTGACCTGGCTCTAGGCACCACAACCTATAAGCTTTGACTCCTTCAGGGTATCCAAGAAACATACATCTCATAGCTCTATGTTAGACCTTCTCTTGCCTAATGTGGGCATATGCTACACAACCAAATAATCTAAGTTTATTGAGGTCTGGTGGATGACATGACCAAACTTCTTCAAGTGTTTTAATCCCCAAGGCAGTCGAAGGACACCTATTTATTAGGTATGTTGTAGTCGTAACAACCTCTACCCAGAATACGTTCTTCAATCCTCCACTAACTAGCATGCGACTAACCCTTTTCAGAATGGTTCGATTAAACCTTTCAGCCAAACCATTTTGTTTGGGAGTTATCGCAATAGTTATGTGCTTTGCAATACTAGGCATAACACAATAGATGTTGAAAGCCTCATTGTAAAATTAAAGACCATTGTTGGTCCTCAACCTCTTCACCTTCCTGCCAGTTTGGTTTTACGTCCAGAATCTTCCAACTTTTGAATTTTTTAAAAGTTTCATCCTTAGCTTTTCGAATGAATACCCATAACTTTCTAGAATAATCATAAACTATGGATATGAAATACTTTGCACCTGGGTGTGAAGGGTTCCTTGTAGGCCCCTATATATCAACATGAATGTAATCAAGGGATCCATGTGTTCTTTGTTTACCTTTGTTAAACTTCATCCTACAACAATTACCAAATACACAAGGTTCATAAAAATTCAATTTTTCGACCTTGTCACTACATAGTAGATTTTGTTTCGATAACTGACCAAGCCTCTTTCACTGACATGGCCAAGTCGCTTGTGCCATAGCTCAGTCTTCAACACAGGTTTTGTGGATGCCACATATGCTGAACCACTTACAACCTTAACCTCAAGGGTATAAAAGCCTTGTTTCTTCACGCCTCTCAAGACTTCCTTTAACCCCTTCATTATCCCTAGGAAACTTGGCTCTCCTTTGAAAACATATCATTTCTTGTCGAATTCACCAAGAGAAATCAAATTTCTCTTAAGTTCAGGTACATACCTGATATCAGTCAATAACCTTATTATCTTATCATGGAGCTTGAATCTCACAAATCCAATACCTGTAATTTTTCAAGCTTTATTGTTTCCCAACAACATTGATCCACCATATTGATCATATAATTCCTCAAACACGTATTTGTTTGAGTCATTTGTCAAGTACACCCTGAATCTATAATCAACTCCTAGCTAGAGTCGCTGCTTGAAACGACCAGGACATCATATGATTGATAAGCATCTTGTACAATGGTTGCATTACCATTATACTTTCCACCATGATTATTCAGTCGATCAGAGGACACCTTTCTTGTGTTACTTCTCTTTCTTACATTGGTAACACCTAATAGCAGGAACATTACCACCATAAGAGTATTGTAGAACTTTATCCTTCTTCTTCTCAAACCTACCATCTTTCTTTGAGAACTTTCCTTTAACGAACAATTCCTCACCAATAGACGATGGCTTGTACTCCTTTTGTTCTCTTAAATCTTTATATTTAAAGATTGATTGAACATATTTAAATATCAACGAATTTCTTCCATACAAGAGAGTTTCTTTGAAATGAGCATGAGATTTAGGTAATGCACATAACAATAGAAACACTTGATTTATCATCAATCTTAACTTCAATTTTCTCAAGATCAAGAATCAACTTGTTGAACATATCCAGTTGCTTAACAAAGACTTTGTCTTCACTCATCTTAAACGATTACAACGCTTGCTTCAGGTAAAGACGATTTACCAACGATTTCGTCATGTATAAACCTTGAAGTTTCGTCCACACATCAGCTGCAATATTCTCTTTTGAAACCTGTCGGAGAACCTTATCGCCAAGTTTAAATACAATGGCATCACGGGCTTCCTCGATCATCATCGTCTTCTCATTCTCTGTTAGGGAAACATCCATCTTCTCCGATTCTTTAAATGCTTATAACAAATCCTGCTGAACCAATGAGGCTTGCATTTTCAGGCGCCACAAACCCAAATCATTCACACAGGTGAATTTCTCAATCTCATACTTTGTTGATGACATCTTCTCCTCCACGCTCACCGCAATAGTTTGTTGTTAATCGATGTCGTCAAGAATAAACCAAAATATGAGATAAAAATTGAGTTTCTTGCTTAAACACAAGAAATCCTATTAGCTTTTACGAAAGAGAGAGAGAAGAAGGAAGAAGAAGAATCATGATTGATTATAATTGTTTTACTATTCACTTTCTTTACTAGGATTCAAAGATTGCAAGTGAATATCAACAACCAACTCTCTCTCAACAACCTGAGAGAAACAATCTATTTATAGACTACTAAGCTAACTTATGCTACAAGCTAACTTAAGCAATTGGGTTAAACAAAAGGCCCAATCCGACATGCTAACAAACCTAGCAATTTTGATTACTGCATGTTTGAGCATACTTCGACTACAACATGCATGATCAGCATGTGAACAGACTTCAACTACATGCTAAATCTTTGTCGAATCAAGAAGTTATCCTTATCGAGACTAGAGTTCAATCCAACTTCTCACAGATTCTATAGTTGCAAATTATACATCTATAACTTCATTGACTTATGTGTTGGATGACTAACCATGCATATACATATCCTTCCACCTATCAGAGACTCTCATCATTGTAGTGGAAAGACTCTATAGTATATTTCTTCAATACATCACTAATTTTCTGTTCCACACCGGAATAGAAAATATTGTCAATTTTTAAAAATGTTTACCTCTAATAAAGAGAACCTATAAAAAAAATACAATATACACATTTTTTTTAAAGAAGACCATACACACACTTAAACATGAAGGCTTAATATCATACATGATGGACTAATAATTTTGTTTATACTTCCTTTATCTTACAGTGAGTGATTTAGTTGACTATTTCACACAAATCAAAAAATAAATAAATGAAAGAGAGAATGATATTTTGATTAAAGTACTCTTATAATATATTGAGAATGATGAAAGTAATATTAATTAGAGGATAAAATTGAAATAAATCTATTAAAAATTAAAATAAATCATCCATTTTAAAATATTTTTTTTAATTTCAAATGAATTATTTATTATAGGAGTGAGGGAGGGAGTAAGAATGAAAGGCTATTACTTTTACTTACACTAAAAAGAAAGTGGACTAATCTTGAGAGAAGCCCTTGTTGTGATGTTTTTCATGAACAATGAAAAGATATATAGCATATGATACATCACTTTCTTGTGCATGAAATGGACCAACCATAAGTATCTCACTTAATAATATGATTGTCTTTTCCTATTTGGAACCCAAGCTTTCTTTTAATGGTTTTCTCACATGCATTCATTATAAGTTATTAACTCTCTCAATACATTCATTTCTTATGAGATATGAAAACATCTCTATACTAATAATAGCACTCGATGATTAACCATTGATTTTTTCTCTATCTAATGGTTTGTTATTTGTTTGTGTTTTGCTTTTTGTTTGATACCTAGCTAGTTACCTTCCCCATGTGCAACATTGCTTTCATCCCAAACAAAGGCATAGTGAATATATATATATATATATATATATATATATATATATATATATATATATATATATATATATATATATATATATATATATATATATATATTAAGCAAAAGCCTCTTAATTGTTGAAATCTTCATTTTCTTACAAACATGCCAAGCACAAGAAATATGAGAAATCTCAACATCTGCTTTTCAAATTCAACTCTATCAAAATCTCCACCTGCAAGTCCCACTGCTACTACTACTACCAGTGCAACTTCCTCACATCAACATCATCATCAAATTCATCACAAACCATCTTCATCTACATCTTCCACATCATTTATGATTAAGAACTTCAACTCTCTCTATGACCCTTCCTTAACCTCTAACCATACTTTATGCTCTTCTTCACTCTCTACCACTTTCACCACATCCACATCATTCAATCTCGACTTCGAACCCGAACCCGAACTCGAACCAGTTGACTTTGCAGCTGCCTTCGCCTCTCAACGCTTCTTCTTCTCGTCTCCCGGAAGTTCGAACTCGCTAATTGAATACACAAACACAAATTGCAAGTCCAACGGTACCAAGCATGAGAAGAAGAAGAACAAAAATGAAGAGAAAGAGGAGGTTTTGTTCAACGGAAGCGTGGCTGTACCGACCTATTCGCCTGATCCTTATACAGATTTCAGAAGATCGATGCAAGAGATGGTGGAGGCTCGTCCGGAGTTGATGGATGTGAAATCTAATTGGAACATCTTACATGAATTGCTTCTTTGTTACCTTGCTCTCAACCCAAAAAACACTCATAAGTTCATTCTAGGTGCTTTTGCCGATCTTCTTGTTACCCTCATATCGTTGTAATCATGATTTTAAATTGCAGTTGCAACGTGAATTGTGATACTCTTGTAAAAGAACACTCATAATCTCATTCTAAGTGCTTTTGTTGATCTTCTCATTACCCTCGTACTATCGTTATCGTAATCATAGTTTTAAATTGCAGTTGCAGTTATACATCTTTAATATTACGGTCATAACTGCAGTTTAGAGCTATGATTCATGTGATTTCGAAAAACATGTAGGGTTGATGTGAGCTAATGATTTGTCTCATCATCATCAATAAAACTGGTACATCATTCATACACGTTGATCGTTTCTTGATTTGGTTAAATTTAACGTGTACTTGAGTATAGTACGTACGTAGTGACTAAAATATTTAGTTTCTTTCTTCGGAGGGTGGGGAACAGGCTATAATCAAGGTTTTGGTCCCCTCGGTACAGCATTCATGGTCCTCTACTTCACCCATCACCATCCTCTTATTTTTTTTATTATATACCAGTTAAACTAACTTACTTGATACATCAGATACAGAGATACTGAAAAGAGTTCGAATCTGCTACATTTTAATTAAAAAAAAAATATAATAAATCATAATCAATAAAGCTTTTAATATTTGTTCAATTCAAATTCAGATGGATCATAAAAGACGCAAAGTAGCAAAATTAATGTATGGTCTCTTTTTAGATCTTGACGACATTCATAGTTTAACTAATAACTATAGTCTAATTTGGCTGGTAAGCAAGGTTGGTTTTAATTAATATTAATTAATCAGTTGTTATATGTTTTTGACTTATTGGGCAGTGGAAAGGGAAAATTGATTATAATATTCAACTAATAAACAAATGTAAGTGATTAGTAGTTAATAATTGTTTGATTGAGCAGAATCGATGCATCCAGACGATGAGAATCATGAGATGCTCAGAGAGTCAGAAAGAAACAAAATGAAAAATAGTAAAATAAGAATTGCCAAAGAGACATAATCAAGAAATCTCGATTTTCTGCCCCCTTTCAATTTTCATTTTCATTTTCATTTTCATTTTCATTTTCATTTTCATTTTCATTTTCATTTTCATTTTTCTATTTTGATTCTAATATTATTTTAATGAGATGATGGTTAAGAATGGAGATAAGCCACGCTGAAGATTCACTCGCCATTTCTTTAGGTCCTTTCGTTTTCCTCATTTTCATTTAGATATAGCCCCCCTACATTTTGATTAATATCACATGTAATATGGAATTCATTTTTCAAAAGGTAAAGTGAAATGTGATACATTCGAATTTATGCTCCAGCATATTCTTGCATAGTTATTAACTCAACTGATTTAATGGAATTATAGGCAAGATTTTAAAAAAACTATAAATCAATTTAACTGAAAACATCATATTAGAAATAATAAAAAAAGCTTTTTAAAATCGATGATCTAATTATTATTATTTTGTTTTGTACTTTGTGCTAAATCTTAAATTTGGTATTTTTGTTGCTGTGTTGTAATTTTTACATTATAATATAATGTATTTTTTCCACATATTAGACCTATTCTTGTAAAATATAATTTAAAATGTCATATATAAAATTAGATTCTCTAAAGGCATGGTTAGATTTGAAAATAAAATTTAATTTCGATAATATTGTTCTAAATCAATCATAGATCTAAAGATAGAAAAGTTCAATCATGACGAGATCCAATCCAAGAACGTGCGGGTTAGACGGTGTGGCTAGTGATCGAGAGGGGGGGTGAATAGATCACCTCTTTTAAATTTAACGGATTTGAAATTTTATCAGAGTTTTCAAAGTTGGCGGAAAAATCAGTCCCGAATCGACTTTCGTCTATTCTGAACCGCTACTAGAAAGCCGGACACACAAGTTTGATTGCTGGATTTTAATGAGAATGACAGAACCAATTCACACCAGAATTTTAACTAATTGAATGCACTTATCATTAAAGTCTATTTCCAATGAATAAAATCTAACTAACCGTTTTATCAAACAGTTGGTGTGTATGTGATTAATGATAAACTGCAATGGAGTTTGATTAAAGTTTTCTTGCCACTGCTGTCTTGAAAAAGAAACAATCACCACACACTAACTGAAATTGCGAAAACAGTTTGAAAAACGTAAAGAGGAGTAAGGTAAGAGTACGATACGCAGAGATTTGGTAAGGAAGTTCCCCACGTCGTCCTCGCGTGTGGGTACGTCTCCCTCTCAATTTCAAATGAAATTGAGAACTTTGATTATCAATTATTGCCGAATCCGTTGATACAAGGTTATGATACAAAGACAGAATTCTAAACTCTAAGAACCTCTTCTTGTATAAACCTTCACTTGATCTGAGCACGATCAAGATTTTCCTGCACAAAGTTGCAAACAATTCACCGGTTCCACGACCTGCTTGCGAAATCCCCCGATCTCCAAACGCAACGCTGCGGCTGAATATGTTCTGCAAATGTGACTCCCAAACCCTCAAGAACACTCCAGTTCTTGAAGGACAAACCAGTAGGTTTTTCCTAGAAACCCCCTTCAATCTTCGACTCAGCTAGATCCTCGATCGTTCCACTGCAAACCACAGCTAGATCCTTGATCGTACCACTGAACGTTATCTCGATGCTTCTTTAATCCAAAGAACAAGAATGGTTATGTGTAAATGTTCTTGAAGAAAAGTGATTGAGAAGATGAAGAAGATGAAGTCTCTTTCAGGTTTCTAAATGCTCTCAAAACAATTGCTCCAACACTGCTTTTGATCTTGTGTTCAATTGTTTTCCCTCAATGAATTCGTGTTTGCACTTCTGTTGTAACCTGTCTTTTATATGCTGCAAAACAGTTGCTGTTATAACATGAAACAGTTTTATGTATTGATGCATAAGGGTGTGTATCGATGCATACTGTAAGTTGTGTGAATTTTTGGTGAAATTTATTAATCATGTATCGATGCAAAATTCGTGTGTATCGATGCATGTGATTATCTCACTGGTATGTATCGATGCCTAATGCGCATGTATTGATACACAGGCTGTTTCAATTGGTCATGTATCGATGCAGGGATCGTGTGTATCGATGCATAGAGTATTTTGTCTTCCATGTATTGATGCATGACTCGTATGCATCGATGCATACTGAACAGAGAGGTTTTGTGATTTATCACATGCTGTATGTATCGATGCAGAGGCTTTATGTATCGATGCTTACTGACATAAGATGCATTTTAATTGTTATTTAAAGGTAAGTATCAATGTAGGTTTATATGTACAGTTATGCAACAATAGAGTGGGATGAAAAACATAATAAAACACACATGTATCATGTAATGCAATGCACAACCAACATTTGGATGATGATCACACAATTTGCTATCATTAAAATTAATTCAAGGTAAAGAATTCTCTCACAAACTCCCCCTTTTTGATGATGGCAAATTCTTGGCAAGATGTGTGATACTCCCCCTGAGTTTGTGCATATCTGCATTTTCTCCCCCTTTGTCAACATCAAAAAGAGGAAGAGACAAAGTTATCAAGGTAGCATAGTGTAGCAGGACATGGCAAACAATGGATAACAGGCTATCAATCACAAAGAATGAAGCATCAAAGTAAAGAATCATTCACAAAGAATGAAGAATAAGGGCAATAACAATAGAGATAAACAGAATTAGAAAGGCGTTTTAAAGATACGAACGAGTTTAAGAGTTACATAAGCTAAACCATAGTGTGCAACAAAAGAAAAGCTAGAGCAATAGGAGATGAAATGCTATGAGATGAAATGCAGGTGGGTTAATTTGGATTGTTGCCACCACAGGACTCCTCATCATGTCTGTCAGGATCTCGGTAGCTTGGCGGAGGCGGAGGAGGAGGCATTGTGTCTGGATTTTGGCCCATGAAGGAGTATTGCCTAAATCGGTTCTGAACTTCAATGCTTCTAAAACTGTCCATAATCCCAGGATTTTCACGGCAGTCATCCATAAAGCCGGACATTTCGTTGTAGAACACTTGATGCCATTTAACTAAGTCTTGGTGCCAAGCGTGTTGATTGTGATACATCCGTGTATGCTCATCATGCCAGTCCCGATGCTCGTTGTGCCATTCAGATTGTTGAACATGCCAGTACCGTGCTTCTTCATGGCGTTCTTTGTTGACAATTTCCATCTGTTGAAGCATATGAGTGATGTCCGCATTTGGTGTTGAGGCTGAAGTACCACCGGAGAATGGAGGGGTTGTAGGTTCAGGTACGTAGTTGGTGGGAGACCACCTTCGTGGCACCCAATCTCCCCAACCAGTATTGGCTTCAGCTTGTGGTGCATCTGTTTCAGCCGCATCCTGCATCTCTTCATCAGGCTGATCTTCAGCAACATGGATGCGTTCCGAAGGCATGTCAAAATTGTAAATTCTGGTTTTGGATTTTCTTTCGAAGAAATAGAAGCATTTGCGTTCCTTGTCCCACCGATATCCCATATGCGATAGAGTGGCAGAGTCAAACTCTTGAGCTGCAGATGGAGATAGGAGAGGCACAATAGGTATTGCCACTTTCCAAAACTTAAGAATTTTCATTATTTGAGAGGCATACCCTAGAGCCACAGTTTTGGAGCTGTCTCGCACATAAAATAGACGTTTTACAAAGTAGTTCGCCCAATTTAAGAGAATCTTATTTTGCAGAATGTAGAGAAGATGTATGCTAGGCCTATCCAACCGAGAGTGGCCACTGTTGGTTGGGCGCAGAATGTGTGTAATGATCCAGTGAAGAATACGCGGAGTTTGTTTGATCATACCTGACGTGACGTGTTCATCTTCACTCAACGGTCTATCAATCTTTAGGATAGAAGAAGTAAAATCTTTCATGTCAAATTCAGGATCAAAGTGCAGGTCATGCCAGGACTTGACAGCCATCGACGGAAGCGGCATTTGAAACACCGTTTCCCAATCAGAGGCTTCAAAGGTATATGTTCTGACTCCGATAGAACACCGGAACATATAACCTCTACCAGTTTGTAAGCCAGCATAAAAGATCCGAATGAAATCCTCATGATACTCATCCTTTGTGGACAGAAACGACCCAAGTCTTTGTGCTTGTAAGAGTTCAACCACTTCATTTAGGTGTAGGTGAATAGCATCTGTTTTATCAAAGACGTGAGGTTTCATGACTAACCTTGTCTTGAAGGACTCTTCAAATTCAGCAGCAACAGCAGGATGAAGTAGCTCTAAGGCATTTGAAGGAACTTCAGGTGGTTGGTGGGATGTACCGGCTGTTTCCTTTCCCTTTCCTTTTCCTTTGGCTCTGGCTGGAATAGTGCGTGGAGGCATGGTGATGTGAGATTTAGGGTTTTAGAGAGAGAGTGAAGATGAGGAGGATTAGGGTTAGCCACTGGTTTTGGGGTTTTTGAGGGCAGATGAGATGAAGTAATGAGATAGGAAGTGATATGATTGGCTGATGTGTCGATGCATGAGAGAGAAAGAAATGCATTTAATTCAGATAGCATCAGTATGTATCGATGCAGAGGGTCATGCGTCGATGCCAAATATTCACAATTGGCATGTGTATCGATACATGCGATGGATGCATCGATGCATCCTGAAGCAGTTTTTAAAAATTTGAATTTCAGAATGTATGGGTCGATGCATGCTTCGTTTGTGTCGATGCATACTGATGCTGAACCAGTTTTTAATGAATTTTAATGCAGTATGAATATGCATTATGCACTGTCATGATGATTATGCTCAACAGAGATTCAGAAGTCAAATTGTTAGTGTGCACACAATATGGACAAGGAGTATATGCAAACAAATTTTAGATCAACTAGAATAAGAACATTTGTTCTAACATACACAATCACTTAGCAATAAGAAAATTGTAGAAAGGATTGATATTACCTCTGTTGGAGAACTCTTGTGATGGATAATTGACATCTAAAACAGCTCTTATCAACCATGGTGAGGCATAATATAATTAAGAGGTAACATGCTTATGACATCAATTGAGAAAGATCTAGGATTCCCAATTCGCGACGAATGTTGAAGAAAGGTTCTGTTGCCAATGGTTTAGTGAAAATATCAGCAAGCTGATTTTTGGAATCAACGTGCTCAAAGATAACGTCTTCTTTTTCAACATGATCACGAAGGAAATGATGTCTAATCTCTATGTGTTTAGTGCGTGAGTGTAAAACGGGGTCTTTAGTAAGGTTTATGGCACTAGTGTTGTCACATTTGATAGGAATACGTTTGAGTTGAATGTTGAAGTCTTGTAGTTGCTGTTTCAGCCATAAAATCTGAGCGTAACAACTACCGGCGGCAACGTATTCTGCCTCTGCAGTTGACAAAGCCACAGAAACTTGCTTTTTGCTATGCCAACTGACCAAGGAGTTTGAAAACAGGTGACATGTACCACTTGTGCTTTTCCTATCTGATTTGCAGCCAGCAAAATCAGAATCGGAGTACCCTACTAAGCTACAATCACTTCCTTTGGAATACCAAAGCCCATATTTAGGTGTTCCGTGAAGATATCTAAATATGCGCTTCACCGCTTTTAGGTGCGATTCCTTAGGATTTGATTGATAGCGTGCACACATACAAACACTAAACATGATGTCAGGTCTAGAAGCAGAAAGATACAAGAGAGATCCAATCATACCTCTGAATCTTTTGACATCTACACACTTACCGTGCTCATCCTTATCTAGATTTCCGTTGGTAGGCATTGGGGTGTCAATCGATTTTGAGTCATTCATTCCAAAGCGCTTGAGTAGTTCTCTGCAGTATTTTGTTTGACATACTGTTGTACCCTCATCAAGTTGTTTTATTTGCAGTCCTAGGAAGTAGTTCAGCTCCCCCATTAGACTCATCTCAAATTCACCCTGCATAACCTTAGAAAATTCTTCGACCAAGTGTATGTTAGTTGAACCAAATATGATATCGTCGACATAAACTTGAACTAAAAGAATGTGCTTCCCTTTGTGTTTAATAAAGAGAGTATTGTCCACTTTACCTCTTGAATATCCATGATCAATTAGGAATTTGCTAAGCCTTTCATACCAAACCCGAGGGGCTTGTTTAAGGCCATACAAAGCTCGTTTTAATTTGTAAACATGATCTGGATTTTCAGCATTTTCAAAGCCGGGAGGTTGTGAAACATATACTTCTTCATTTATAACACCATTAAGAAAGGCACTTTTTACGTCCATTTGGTAAAGCTTAAAATCCTTAGAACACGCATAGGCAAGCAAAAGACGTATAGCTTCAAGGCGAGCAACTGGAGCATAAGTTTCCTCATAGTCTATGCCCTCCTCTTGGTTATACCCTTGTGCTACTAAACGTGCCTTGTTCCTAGTAATCACTCCGTTTTCATCAAGCTTGTTCCTAAAAACCCACTTAGTGCCTATGATATGATGATCTCGCGGACGAGGGACAAGTTCCCAAACGTCATTTCTTTTAAATTGATTAAGCTCTTCTTGCATGGCCATGAGCCAAAATTCATCAATCAAGGCCTCTTTGGCATTCTTAGGTTCTACTTGTGAAACAAACGCGAAGTGGGAACAAAAATTACTTATCTTAGAACGAGTCATTACTCCCTTTGAAATGTCTCCCAAGATGTTATCAATGGGATGGTCTTTTGAGGATCTCCAAGCTGTTGGAAGATCATTCACTTCAGCTGTCTTTTCTTCCTCAATTTCTTCATGACTAGTATCTTCCTCCTTCTCATGGGCAGCTGTTTTGGACTGATCAGTTTCCTCAACAGCTTCCTTGAGTATGTCTTCTGTAGATACACCTGCGTCATCAAAAGAAATACCTTTTCCGACATTTTTCGGATAAGACTCATCAAAAGAAACATGAACAGATTCTTCAACAGTAAGTAAACGCTTGTTATACACTCTATATGCTTTACTTGACAGTGAGTAACCAAGAAAGATACCTTCATCCGCTTTTGCATCAAACTTCCCAATGTTTTCCTTACCGTTATTCAAAACAAAACATTTACAACCGAATACGTGAAGATGTGACAAGTTTGGTTTTCTTCCTTTCAAAAGTTCATAAGGAGTTTTGTTTAAAATAGGGCGAATTGAGATTCTGTTTAGAACATAACAGGCCATGCTGACAGCATCAGCCCAAAAGTATTTTGGTAATCCACCCTCATTGAGCATTGTTCTTGCCAACTCCTCTAAAACACGATTTTTACGCTCCACAACGCCATTTTGTTGTGGAGTGCGAGGGGCTGAAAAGTTATGCTCAATACCATACTTGTCACAAAACTTCTCAAAGTGGTAATTTTGAAACTCACCACCATGATCGCTACGAATTGTAACTATTTTGGAGTTCATTTTGTTTTGGGACAGATTTGCAAAATTTTTAAAGGCAGAAAAAGTTTCATCTTTGCTATGAAGGAATATAGTCCAAGTGAATCTAGAGTAGTCATCAACTATTACAAAGCCATAGTAATTTCCACCTAGGCTCTTTGTCCTAGAAGGTCCAAAGAGGTCCATATGGAGAAGCTCAAGAGGTCGTGAAGTTGAAATTACATTTTTAGATTTAAAGGACACCCTTGTTTGCTTTCCCATTTGGCACGCGTCGCATATGTGGTCTTTTGAAAATTTTATTTTTGGTAGACCGACTACTAGATCCTTAGATACAACCTTATTTAGCAAATCGAAGTTAACATGCGCTAAACGTCTATGCCAAAGCCAAGAATCATCATTCAAGGTGACTAGACATTTAGTATTTGTTAAAGGTACATCAAACAAGTCAAGCATATAGATGTTGTTTACTCTTACACCCTTAAACACAATGTTTTGTTCAACATGTTCAATTATGCAGTAAGTTTTTGTAAACGACACTTTATAGCCCATGTCGCATAGTTGACTTATGCTTAACAAATTGTGTTTAAGTCCCTCAACTAAATGGACATTTGAAATAGTAGTGGTGGAGGGATTACCTACACTACCTTTTCCGAGTATAGCTCCTTTGTTGTTGTCTCCATAAGTGACATATCCCTTCTTCTTTGCCTTGAAGTCTATAAAGAGCGATATGTCACCGGTCATGTGCCTCGAGCAGCCGCTGTCAAGAAACCACCTTCTATCTGCGGAGGCAAGGCACTCATCCTACAACATCAAAAGAGAGAAGTTGGTACCCAATTTTCATTGGGTCCAAGTGGGTAAGTGCTAACATGGTTGCCTTTTGGCTTCCATTGATAAATACCTTTAGGGACAAGAAATCTCCTAAATTTGCATTTCTCAATGGTATGGCCAGCATGGCAACAATAATGACATAAACCATGATGATGTGTTTGTTGTTTCTTGTTCATTGAATCCTTTAGAATAAAAGAGTATTTTGCATATGGAGGATTCAATGACTTCTTAAACAACTTGGGGTCAACGGCATAAGTAACTTTAGGTTGTAGCGCTTTCTCTAATTTGACCTTAAGAGTGTTTACCTCTTTTTGCCAAATATAACAAGCGTCACAATACCTAACTCTACTACATCCGTCAATGTCAATAGTTTTTGAATTTTCTGCAATACTAATTTTCAATGCTTCTAAATCAATTTCAGCTTTGTTTACTTTACCTTCCAAAAAAGAGAAGATATGTTTGTCGGAAGATAGTCTTTTAAAAGCATCTACAGCTTCGTTATGCAGTTTTTCAAAAGCTATTTTTAGTTCTGAAAAAGACATAGAGGAGAAATTATCGTAATAGGCTTGTTTTACCTTTTTGTCATTGTTTTTCTTCTTGTGGTAGGACAGATTTTTTGTGTGAGCCATAAGGCACAGATTTGCAGCTTCATCATCATCACTTGAGCTTTGTGTGCTTGATGAATCACTATCACTTTCCCATGCAATATACGCTCTTCTTTGTTTGCTGTACCCTTTTGGCGAATCTTTTCTTTGATCCTTATACTTCATAGGGCAGTCCGTTTTATAGTGTCCGGATTTACCACAATTAAAACAGGATCCTCTTCCTCTACTCTTCTTGTTCTCTTCTTGTTTCGAATTTGTAGATTGTTTTCGAAACTTCATGAGATTTTTGTCGGAATGCTTGACTCCATTCTTTCGAATGAATCTATTGTATCTCCTTACAAACAGTCTCATTTCCTCATCATCCGAGTCTTTGTCACTACTTGAATCATTGTCGCTTTGCTCTTTTCGTGAGGACTTAGAGCTAGAGGCCACAAGAGCTATTGGCTTCTTCTCTCCCTCTTTGTCTCTTTTCTTCTCCTTTTCCTTCTTACTTTTGTTTTCATATTTTTCAAGACTTTCCAATGCTTGCTGATGTTCTTCCAGCTTTCCAAACAAGGTTGTAATCGTAAGTCTTGTTAGATCGTTGGCTTCCTTGATTGCTGTAACTTTAGGTTGCCACTCCCTGCTAAGACACCTGAGAATTTTATTAGTAGCAATTTCATTGGAAATAGGTTTTCCAAGAGCATTCAATCGGTTAGTTAGATGAGTGAATCTCTTTTGCATGTCGGAGATGGATTCTCCTTGTTTCATGCGAAAGAGCTCAAACTCTTGATTGAGTGTGTTAATGCGGGACTGTTTTACTTCAGTAGTACCCTCATGGGCAACTTCTAAAGCGTCCCACATTTCTTTAGCTGTCGTGCAATGGGATACTCGATAATACTCATCAACACCAAGTGCTGAAATTAACATGTTTCGAGCTCTCCAATCACACGACCACTTTTTCTCATCTTTCTCATTCCAATCATCTTCTGGTTTAGGTACTATGGCGCCAGCCGCATTTGTCATAGTGATTTGAAATGGACCGTTTTCAATGGCAGCCCATACTAACCTATCCACAGAATTTATATGAACTCGCATGCAGTCTTTCCAGTAGCCATAATTTTCACCGTTGAAAATAGGCGCTCTATTATACACCCCCTTTGGTTCAGAATCCATACTGTTATAGGCAGCCACAGAGCACCAGCGAACCGGCGCTCTGATACCACTTGTTAGACGGTGTGGCTAGTGATCGAGAGGGGGGGGTGAATAGATCACCTCTTTTAAATTTAACGGATTTGAAATTTTATCAGAGTTTTCAAAGTTGGCGGAAAAATCAGTCCCGAATCGACTTCCGTCTATTCTGAACCGCTACTAGAAAGCCGGACACACAAGTTTGATTGTTGGATTTTAATGAGAATGACAGAACCAATTCACACCAGAATTTTAACTAATTGAATGCACTTATCATTAAAGTCTATTTCCAATGAATAAAATCTAGCTAACCGTTTTATCAAACAGTTGGTGTGTATGTGATCAATGATAAACTGCAATGGAGTTTGATTAAAGTTTTCTTGCCACTGCTGTCTTGAAAAAGAAACAATCACCACACACTAACTGAAATTGCGAAAACAGTTTGAAAAACGTAAAGAGGAGTAAGGTAAGAGTACGATACGCAGAGATTTGGTAAGGAAGTTCCCCACGTCGTCCTCGCGTGTGGGTACGTCTCCCTCTCAATTTCAAATGAAATTGAGAACTTTGATTATCAATTATTGCCGAATCCGTTGATACAAGGTTATGATACAAAGACAGAATTCTAAACTCTAAGAACCTCTTCTTGTATAAACCTTCACTTGATCTGAGCACGATCAAGATTTTCCTGCACAAAGTTGCAAACAATTCACCGGTTCCACGACCTGCTTGCGAAATCCCCCGATCTCCAAACGCAACGCTGCGGCTGAATATGTTCTGCAAATGTGACTCCCAAACCCTCAAGAACACTCCAGTTCTTGAAGGACAAACCAGTAGGTTTTTCCTAGAAACCCCCTTCAATCTTCGACTCAGCTAGATCCTCGATCGTTCCACTGCAAACCACAGCTAGATCCTTGATCGTACCACTGAACGTTATCTCGATGCTTCTTTAATCCAAAGAACAAGAATGGTTATGTGTAAATGTTCTTGAAGAAAAGTGATTGAGAAGATGAAGAAGATGAAGTCTCTTTCAGGTTTCTAAATGCTCTCAAAACAATTGCTCCAACACTGCTTTTGATCTTGTGTTCAATTGTTTTCCCTCAATGAATTCGTGTTTGCACTTCTGTTGTAACCTGTCTTTTATATGCTGCAAAACAGTTGCTGTTATAACATGAAACAGTTTTATGTATTGATGCATAAGGGTGTGTATCGATGCATACTGTAAGTTGTGTGAATTTTTGGTGAAATTTATTAATCATGTATCGATGCAAAATTCGTGTGTATCGATGCATGTGATTATCTCACTGGTATGTATCGATGCCTAATGCGCATGTATTGATACACAGGCTGTTTCAATTGGTCATGTATCGATGCAGGGATCGTGTGTATCGATGCATAGAGTATTTTGTCTTCCATGTATTGATGCATGACTCGTATGCATCGATGCATACTGAACAGAGAGGTTTTGTGATTTATCACATGCTGTATGTATCGATGCAGAGGCTTTATGTATCGATGCTTACTGACATAAGATGCATTTTAATTGTTATTTAAAGGTAAGTATCAATGTAGGTTTATATGTACAGTTATGCAACAATAGAGTGGGATGAAAAACATAATAAAACACACATGTATCATGTAATGCAATGCACAACCAACATTTGGATGATGATCACACAATTTGCTATCATTAAAATTAATTCAAGGTAAAGAATTCTCTCACAGTGCGTACCAAGACGCCGAGAATTTAAGATACCCACAATCATGAGATTCACATTCGATTCTCAACCCCAAATGCGCCCATCGTAAGATATAATTAAACGATACCCCACTAAAGGCGTTGTATCACACGGGAAAGATTTTAATCGTCCACTCTACATAAAGCCCATCACACGTCATTTCAAGTAATCTTTAATTCACACCCGCACTACCACATTTTTTTTGCGTGCTTAGACATGAATATCAATTTTTTAAATTTGTAGGCTTTTAAGGTGTAGTGTCTGCATGCCCGTTCTGTCCTGCCCTCATTTTTTGCGTGGCGGGGCAAGATTTAAGGCTTGCACCCTCAACAACATTTGCCTCGCTCTACCCCATTTTTTGAAAGCTTTTATGGGACCGACCTAATATGGACGGACATGCCTGTTTCCCACCCTTACCCTTATACTATTTTTTATTCATTCACTAACTTGGATGTTGGCGTATTAACCTTGTAGGTTCATCCTCACTTAGTTGTACCATAAGCTCACTATAACAAACCAGAACTCCATCCCATTCAATCTTTACATATTTTTTGTTCCAGTTCAAAATATTGGCGCCGTTTTTTAGAACCGTCGTCTGATTCTCACAAATTTCCTGTTCATATTCTTTTGTTTTCAAAATATCTAATTGAAATCACGATCTCTCTTAAGAGAATAGATAATATCTGATGTAGCTTTTGAAGTCACCACCGATGTATTAACTCTAACATCACCCATTTACTTTCATGTACATATTATTAATGGTGGATTGTCTATCAAGTAAGAAGTGAGTTAAAAGCATCCAGCGAGAAACTCTTCAAGGCTGACAATGGTAATTAGGAGGGAAAATGGAGGTAGACCTATCTTAGGGTTTCAAGACCGCAAAAAAGTTACCGGAGCTCATAATGTGACGCTTCCACTAGCCATAACTGATATCTTTGCAAATCACTTAGTGTCAATGATCTTTATCGATGATGGTAGTTTTTGTGGCCTTATATACCTAACATCTTCAGGAGGTTAGGATTACATAGAAGAATCTCATGTTGTGTGAAGGTAGGAATATTGGGTTGTAATTACTAAACTAATCATAATAAGATTATATATGTTTAGAAGAAAGAGTTAGGAACAATCCATATGATGAATTAGAATAAGGAGTTATTCACCCAATTAATAAAACTCGAGAGCTGTATTAGATACACTTGGAAGGAATTCCTATCGAAATAACTAAGTTTTGTGTAATCACCCTACCGCTGACTTAAAATAAAATGAAATTTGGATCTAGATCCACTAGAGAATCTTCCAACAGAATCATTCGAACCAAATATTGAGGGTAATTTTGTTTGAGTAAAATAGTGGAAGCATACTTAATTGAAGACCTAATTCAATATATTTTTTTAATGATACTTATGTCTTCAAATTTTTTGAAATGTAGATTACCATGTCAGCAAACACTTTGAACATCATTTAGTGATAAATCCTTGAAAAAGAAAATTTCTCTAGGACATATTTTTTAGGTTGACATCGAAACTGGAGGATTTTCCTCAAACATGAAAAAAAGATTTATTTCTTAGAGAAAGTTGTTCCTAAAGATGATTCGTCCAGTTCTACTCTTAGGGCTGAAAATTCTGCTTATAAGAAACATGTTTATGATGCCTTAGAAATTTTATGCCTCATGCTTGCTACCATGAAATTTGAATTGCAAAAGGAACATGAGAATGTGTCATAGTTTTATATAATTGAACACTTAAAGAGGTTGTATCAAGAACAAGTTAGGCATGAGAGGTTTGAAGTATCCAAATCCCTTTTTCAAGGCAAGGTAGTTGTGAGAGTCCAAGTAGGTCCCCATGTACTTAAGATGATTTAGTGTGTGAAGAACCTTGACATTGCCTAAGAGCTTTAGTCAGTTTGTCCTTAATTTCAATATGAAAGACATGGACAATTTTTTTGCCAAACCTATTAGACATGTTGAGAAATGTTGAGTAGAATTTGAAATCAAAAGGGAAGACCATTCTCATGATCAATAATGGAAAGAAGCAAAACAAAGGCCTACCAAGCAGGGTAATGAAAGGAAGGGTAATGAAGTTTTCAGGCCCAAATCTACTACTTGTGCTTTGAAGCCTACCTGAGGTATAACTAAGTAAGGCATTTACTTCTAATGTGGTAAGACTGGACATTGAAAGAGAAACTTCCAAAGTACCAGAAATATCAAAAGAATGAAGTAGAGACTTTAACTTCGGGTATTTTTGTTATAGAGATAAATTTATCTAATTCTGCATCATGGGTATTGGATACTGGATGTGGTTCTCACATTTGTATTAAAAAGGAGTAGAGTATTAGCAAAAGGTGAAGTTGACTTACAAGTTTACAATGGAGAAAATGTTGTTGCTTTAGCCGTATGAATTTAGTTTGAGAACTGATATTACATACCTTTAACTAGAAGAAATATTAGTTTCGTTTCTTGTTTGGACAAGTTTGGCTTTTCATTTATAATAAAGAATAATTGTTTCTTTATTTATTTAAATTATATATTTTATGCTACTGCACAAATGAACAATGAATTGTATGTCATTGATCTTGAAATTTCAGTTTATAATATTAATATAAAATAATGAAACCTAACAAGTTAAATATGACTTATGTACTTGTCAAAAAGTACTGGTGTGCATGGTATCCCTACGCATGTAAGGGATACTCGGAGGCCTTAGTAAATGGCGATAGTTAGGGATTGGCCACTGCAGGGAGAAGCCGTGTTTGGTGATGTTTATGGTGTTTATGGTGATAAGAGAGGTCAGCTCAGATTAGGTGAGAGGCTCTGTATTATGTGTTATACTGTTTAAGTTATGATTTGTCTTTTATCCTTAAAGGGTCATATATTTATATAGGCTATTAGGGCCTAGTGTTTAGGAAACCCTAAGAAGTAGTAACCCATGCCCCTTAACTAGGGGAGAATGTTGGAAACATATTTTTTGAGAAGTCATGGTATTACTAACTGTATATGACTAAGGAAGGGGTAGGGGTATGATACACATTGTATGCCCTAAAGGCGAGCCCATTATGCTCCATAAAGGTAACGCCTGAGCGATGCCTTACTAGGAGAGGACCCTGACGTCACCCTTATTAGGGACTCTTACAAATACAACACTACAGAGTCCCTCAAGAGCTTACAAAGTGTGAAGTGTTTTAAGGCTTGTTTTAGGTTTTGTACCATGGTCTAGGGTGAGTCCTTTGGTTGAAGACAATCTTCTTGATGAAAGGTGATTCGCTCAACTAAATGCGTCCTTCTTAATGGGAGGCGTGTCCCTCAACTTTAGGGTGAGTCCCCTAGTTGAAGGAGATCTTTTTAATTGGGGATGATCCCCTTAGTTAGAGGTGAGTCACAACCACACTTCCAGATGTCTCATGTTTAGCTAGGATGTCAGTTGGGGATGTCAAACATCAATCACTCAGATGTACATGTTTGTTTCTATTAAATGTAAGTAATGATGGCCTATTTTTCAAGACACTAAACGTCAGTGCCATGTGCTAGAAGTGTGCTGAGTTTTTTAAAATTTGGAGGGAGCCTAAAAGGCTTGTTTAGTGCTCTTGTGCTTTCAATTCCCTTATAAAAGCTCCTCCTTTTATTTTATTGCTTATTTTATTCTTACGACTTCTACAAACTCTTCCACAATCTTCCCAACTTCCCTATAAGCTCTTGGTTCCTTGTTTTCAACCTTCTCAGGTATAAAATTTTATTTTCCTTTATTTTGTAGTAGTTATGAGTAAGGATTGTAAGGAAAGGCTCGAAATATTGTTTTGGCTAGAGTCAAGTTGTAGTATTTGAAGATCGTAACCATCCACTTAATGCTTGTGATAGTGGTGGTGATTTCTTTTTATTCTTCCATTTGCTCAAGAAAAAGAGATAATGGTTGCCCCTTTTGTCGTGTCTAAGGAGGCCAAGGACATTGGGCCTTTTTATGTTTCTGACGAGCAAATCCCTTTGTTTTGAACATAAATGGAGATTTCTTCTTCATAAGATAAATGGATGGTGATATTGGAGGCATGTTAACCGTAAGAAAGGGTTACTATAGAAGTTCCTTATGATTGTCCCTCTTCCTATTTCTACTTCTATCTTCCATTTATTAAGGATATGGGGATCTTTTTCCCCATTTCCTCTTTTATTGTGGAAGTCTTAAACGTCCTTAATATAGAGCCTTCCTAACTACCTCCTAACAATTGCAATTTTTTCAGGGCCGTTCAGATAGTATGTAAAGGTCAAAAGTTTTCCCCTAATGTGGGGATATATTTCTTATTTTATGCTACCTGGCCTTCAAAAGAAGGTTGGGTGTCCCTATGCAGTATGCCAGGAAGGGCCTATTTTAGGCCTCACTCAAATCATTAAAAAAAACTAGAGAGACATATTCTCCCGAGTAAGGGGCGATAAGACTATCTCGTTGTGGTGGGGGCTAATATGCTAGTAAGTACCTTACACTGAGAGAGGAGAGGATAGTTCGCCACTTGAAGAAGTTTGAGGTTATGGATTTGCACACATACTGATATGTGACTGAAGCGAGGTGATTACCTAGGTAAGTTTCGAATAATCTGGAATTTTTTATGGGTGTTTCCAAATAGTGCATGTGACCTTTCTATTTGTCTTTCATATCAAATGGAAAAGATTACTCTCGAGAAGTGAATGAAAAGATGGGAAAAGATACAATTTGCTCGTGAGGAGACTGACAACCCCAAAGTCATCCATAAGGCTTTGTTGTCAAAGGTGGGAAGAGGAAAACCGAGGGCCCTCCCCCGGATTCTCTCAATGTGATGGCCCAAAAAGTAGAAAATGGATTTTCACAACTGTTGTCAAAGATAATATCATCTCGCCTATTTCATGAGACGTGAATACTATAAGGCCGTATGATAACGAGGCTCCACCAACCCGATGTTTTGTGGAGTGATGTTGGATTTGATGTTATCCAGTTTATAGGTTCCTATCTCCCCTTTTCAGAGAAGTTCCCTGGTGATTATAAGGCTCTTCAATATAAGTCACATTTTGCGCTTATTGGCATGAAGGATAACCTTTTATTGAGGACGTTAGTTTTGGAGGATGTTGAACAGAGGAGGCGATACCAAGCTAAAAAAGAGTTGATGGTGAAGCTAAAAAAATATGATGATGACTACAAAGAAATCCAGAGGTTATTGGAGGCCTTGTAGAAGGACAAAGGAACATGGGAGAAAAAGATGGTTGTTGTGGAGGTCGAGGATACAAAGATTGCTACTAAGGATAAATCTCTGAGAACATATATGGAAAATGCTCTTAGTTCCAAGAAGGATTTGGAGGATGAGGTGTCAGATCTCAATGATGATCTGATGTCAATCTCTGATGTTTATTTTCAACGGAAGAAATAATAGGTTTCTTTATTCGATCCTAAACTGGACTTGAGAAAGTTAGACTTCCTTAATGTTTTCCATAATGTTCAACTGGTGGATGATAAGGTGTACCTCTCGGAGCCCAATGGTTCTTCTACATTAATTAATGCTCAGGATGTTAGTGTGGCGATGGAATCAAGTGGATCAGAAGCTCCCCATCCAGAGGATGCCTTCACAAAAGAGACATCTCCAGAGGAGGAGTAATGATTGAGTTTTTTTGTTATGTTCTTTGGCTCTTAGTTGCCTTTGTTGTATCTCTTTTCCCCTGCGAGGGATTTTTGTAAAAACTAAGACAACAAAGCTAGAATTTTTATCTCCTCAAAAGACGACAAGGATCCCATTTAAGGATCTAACATCTTCATTTCCTCTAGGGAGGTTTTATCCATAACTAATAGTTTCTTTATAAAAAGTCACGAATAATAAATGTAACTTATTTAGAATAATAAAATTAGGGGCCTAGTTAAAATCTCTCGTCCCATATGAGGTACAGTGGGAAAAGACTGCACCCTAGAAAATAACATGCCTTTACAAACGGCAGAGATGTAGTAATCTCCTAATATGGATGGACATGCCCCTTTGCCACCCTTACCCTTATACTATTTTTCACTCATTCACTAACTTGGGTGTTGGCGTGTTAACCTTGTAGGTTCATCCCCACTTCGTTGTACCATAAGCTCACTATAACAAACCAGAACTCCATCCCATTCAATCTTTACATATTTTTTGTTCCAGTTCAAAATATTGGCGCCGTTTTTTAGAACCGTCGTCTGATTCTCACAAATTTCCTGTCCATATTCTTTTGTTTCCAAAGTATGTAATTGAAATCACGATCTCTCTTGAAATAATAGATAATGTCTGATGTAGCTTTTGAAGTCACCGCCGATGTATTGACTCTAAGATCACCCATTTACTTTCATGTATATCTGATTAATGGTGGATTGTCTATCAAGTAAGAAGTGAGTTAAAAGCATCCAGCGAGAAACTCTTCAAGGTCGAAAATGGTAATTAGGAGGGAAATCGGAGGTAGACCTATCTTAGGGTTTCAAGACCGCGAAAAAACTAGAGCTCATAATGTGACGCTTTCAATAGCCATAACTGATATCTTTGCAAATCATTTAGTGTCAATGATCTTTATCGATGATGGTAGTTTTTGTGGCCTTATATACCTAACATCTTCAGGAGGTTAGGATTACATAGAAGAATCTAATGTTGTATGAAGGTGGGAATATTGGGTTTTAATTACCAAACTAATCATAATAAGATTATATATGTTTAGAAGAAAGAGTTAGGAACAGTCCATATGATGAATTAGAATAAGGAGTTATTCACCCAATTGATAAAACTTGAGAGCTGTATTAGATACACTTGGAAGGAATTCCTACCTAAATAACTAAGTTTTGTATAATCACCCTACCGCTGACTTAAAATAAAATGAAATTTGGATCTAGATCCACTAGAAAATCTTCCAACAGAATCATTCGAATCAAATGTTGAGGGTAATTTGGTTTGAGTAAAATAGTGGGAGCATACTAATTAAATAACTAATTCGATATGCTTTTTTAATGATACTTATCTCTTCAAAAATTTTGAAATGTAGATTACTATGTCAGCAAACACTTCGACCAACATTTAGCGATAAATCCTTGATAAAGAAAAATTCTCTAGGACATATTTTGTAGGTTGACACCGAAATTGGAGGATTTTCCTTAAACATGAAAAAAAAGTTTTATTTCTTAGAGAAAGTTGTTCCTAAATATGATTCGTCCAGTTCTACTCTTAGGGCTGAAAATTATGCTTATAAGAATCATGTTTATGATGCCTTCGAAATTTTATGCCTCATGGTTGCTACCATGAAATTTGAATTGCAAAAGGAACATGAGAACGTGTCATCATTTGATATAATTGAAAACTTAAAGAGGTTGTGTCAAGAACAGGCTAGGCATGGGAGGTTTGAAGTATCCAAAGCCCTTTTTCAAGGCAAGGTAGTTGTGAGAGTCCATGTAGATCCCCATGTACTTAAGATGATTTAGTGTGTGAAGAACCTTGACATTGCCTAAGAGCTTTAGTCAGTTTGTCCTTAATTTCAATATGAAGGATATGGACAAAAAAATTGCCAAACCTACTAGACATGTTGAGAAATGTTGAGTAGAATATGAAATCAAAAGCGAAGACCATTCTCATGATCAATAATGGAAAGAAGAAAAACAAAGGCCTACCAAGCAGGGGAATAAAAGGAAGGGTAATGAAGTTTTCAGGCCCAAATCTACTACTTGTGCTTTTAAGCCTATCTGAGGTATAACTAAGTAAGGCATTTACTTCTATTGTGGTAAGACTAGACATTGAAAGAGAAACTTCCCAAAGTACCAGAAATATAAAAAGAATGAAGTAGATACTTCAACTTTGGGTATTTTTGTTATAGAGATAAATTTATGTAATTCTGCATCATGGGTATTGGATACTGGATGTGGTTCTCACATTTCTATTAAAAAGGAGTAGAGTATTTGCAAAAGGTGAAGTTGACTTACAAGGTTACAATGGAGAAAATGTTGTTGCTTTAGCCGTATGAACTTAGTTTGAGAACTGATATTACATACCTTTAATTAGAAGAAATATTAGTTTCGTTTCTTGTTTGGACAAGTTTGGCTTTTCATTTATAATAAAGAACAATTGTTTCTCTATTTATTTAAATTATATATTTTATGCTACTGCACAAATGAACAATGAATTGTATGTCATTGATCTTGAAATTTCAATTTATAACATTAATATAAAATAATGAAACCTAACAAGTTAAATATGACTTATGTACTTGTCAAAAAGTACTGGTGTGCATGGTATCCCTACGCATGTAAGGGATACTCGGAGGCCTTAGTAAATGACGATGGTTAGGGATTGGCCAAGCAGGGAGAAGCCGTGTTTGGTGATGTTTATGGTGTTTATGGTGATAAGAGAGGTCAGCTCACATTAGGTGAGAGGCTCTGTATCATGTGTTATACTGTTTATGTTATGATCTGTCTTTTATCCTTAAAGGGTCATATATTTATATAGGCTATTAGGGCCTAGTGTTTAGGAAACCCTGAGAAGCAGTAACCCATCCCCCTTAACTAGGGGAGAATGTTGGAAACATATTTTCCGAGAAGTCATGGTATTACTAACTCTATATGACTAAGGAAGGGGTAGGGGTATGATACACATTGTATGCCCTAAAGGCGAGCCCATTATGCTCCATAAAGGTAGCGCCTGAGCGATGCCTTACTAGGAGAGGACCCTGACGTCACCCTTATTAGGGACTCTTACAAATATAACACTACAGAGTCCCTCAAGAGCTTACAAAGTGTGAAGTGTTTTAAGGCTTGTTTTAGGCTTGTACCATGGTCTAGGGTGAGTCCTTTGGTTGAAGACAATCTTCTTGATGAAAGGCGATTCACTCAACTAAATGTGTCCTTCTTAATGGGAGGCGTGTCCCTCAACTTTAGGGTGAGTCCCCTAGTTGAAGGAGATCTTTTTAATTGGGGATGATCCCCTTAGTTAGAGGTGAGTCACGACCACACTTCCAGATGTCTCATGTTTAGCTAGGATGTCAGTTGGGGATGTCAAACATCAATCACTCAGATGGACATGTTTGTTTCTATTAAATGTAAGTAATGATGGCCTATTTTTCAAGACACTAAACGTCAGTGCCATGTGCTAGAAGTGTGTTGAGTTTTTTAAAATTTGGAGGGAGCCTAAAAGGCTTGTTTAGTGCTCTTGTGCTTTCAATTCCCTTATAAAAGCTCCTCCTTTTATTTTATTGCTTATTTTATTCTTACGACTTCTACAAACTCTTCCACAATCTTCCCAGCTTCCCTATAAGCTCTTGGTTCCTTGTTTTCAACCCTCTCAGGTATAAAATTTTCTTTTCCTTTATTTTGTAGTAGTTTTGAGTAGGGATTGTAAGGAAAGGCTCGAAATATTATTTTGGATAGAGTCAAGTTGTAGTATTTGAAGATCGTAACCATTCACTTAATGCTTGTGATAGTGGTGGTGATTTCTTTTTGTTCTTCCGTTTGCTCAAGAAAAAAGAGATAATGGTTGCCCCTTTTGTCGTGTCTAAGGAGGCCAAGGACATTGGCCATTTTTATGTTTCTGACGAGCAAATCCCTTTGTTTTGAACATAAATGGAGATTTCTTCTTCATAAGATAAATGGATGGTGATATTGGAGGCATGTTAACCGTAAGAAAGGGTTACTATAGAAGTTCCTTATGATTGTCCCTCTTCCTATTTCTACTTCTACCTTCCGTTTATTAAGGATATCGGGATCTTTTTCCCCATTTCCTCTTTTATTGTGGAAGTCTTAAACGTCCTTAATATAGAATAATAAAACATAACAAGTTAAATATGACTTATGTACTTGTCAAAAAGTACTGGTGTGCATGGTACCTGTCGCATCTCGCAAAATACGATTCCTCGCGATGGTCGCGGAAAAAAGTAGTTCGAACAGAGTCGCCACCGAACTTTTTTTATCCTAATGAAGCAATAGGAAAATATCGATAAAAACCTCTGAAAAACAGAATAATGGTCGTCGCAACCATATTCGGGTTCGGGAGTCGATTACGCAAGGGAAAAGTATTAGCACCCCTAATGTCCGTTGTACTCAACGGGACCCTTTTAGTTTAATTTGTGATTTGAATGTTAGCTAATGTTGTTTGTTTTCTTCGAGTGATAAAAATATTGAAAAGTGATGGATGGAAACCTCAGAAGGGGGGAAAAGGGAGGTTTTTTATTAGTGTGCTCGCCAAGATCTCGCAATTTCGTGCATACGTATCCATATGGTGCAATAAGGAAATTAGAGCATTCGTAGTTCGGGGAACTACAGTTTGTTGGTTTCTTTTAGTGAACAATTGTTTAGATCGTGTTCTAAAGGCTAAACATTGGCTTGTTTACTCTCGGTGGAGGCTTAAGCACTAGTTTGTTATGCATATTAGAAAGGATTAAACAGTGTTCTTTCCGAAAAGAGTTTTAATCACACTGGGGTGACTGTAACACCTCAAAATTTGCCCTCCTCTCTTGGGACTAGCTTAACATATTGCATTGCATTTCTTAGGTCATTAGTCATTAGCATGTTGCATATCATGTGGCTACATTGAGCAAGTCATCCTCCTAAGTCTTGATCAGAAGATAATAGGTTGGTGTATGCAAGCCTGAGGGTTTCATTGATTGAATTGATCATTAATCATCTGAGGATGTGTGGTACAAATTAGGGTTTCTTGATTCTCAAGGAGATTGATCTTCATCTTGGTTGCAATGATACATCATCATCATCATCATGGTTTTGATATCATCCAAGAGATTGATCAGATACTTTGGGATTAGGGTTTTGACCACTGGTCAACCCTAATCAGTTGAATCATCTGCATTGTGCTAATCAGGGCTTGGCAAGGAGATGGGGTTTTCAATGGATATGGGGATCATCATGTGATTATATTGAGCTTATGGAAGCTAGGGTTTCATCATTGAGCCATTTCATCAGGAGATTGAAGCTCAACTTGATCAGTGCATAGCCAGATTCATCTATAAGTCAGAAAAGTCAACTGTGGTCAACTGTGCCTAAGATGATGGATTTGGAGGTGGGAGAGGGTTAGAGACACTTCATTCATGTCTAAACAAGTTTCATTTGACATTTCAAACATCAAGAATGAAGAAAATAAAGTCAGATGGAAAGTTTCCAAAAATAGCAGGTGACCTGTAATTGGAAACTGCCAAAAATGGAAAGTTTTTCACCTCAAAATTACGTGTCCAAAAATGCTTCAAATGAAATTTTGTTCAACATGAAAGTTGTAGATCTTGCTCTCACCTTTCCCAAAAGTCCAAGAACCCTCATTTCTCATGTGTGGTTGGCAAGTTATGATCAAATCATTTTCAGAAAATGTTGAAATTCAAGAGGCCATAACTTTTGAATGGAAAGGCCAAATTGGGTGATTCTTTTTTGAGCAAGTCACATTTGATGTGTACTATCATGATGCATCATCACATTTCATCAAAAATCATCCTAGCAAAAGGTCATTTTTCAAGTGTTCATTTTAAAAATTGGTGGGAAAAATAGTGAATTTTCAAAATACAAGGCATTTGCATACAAAACCTTTTCTAACACATCATAAGCATCAAATATGACTTGCTCTAACTGGTTTTGTACTGTTGCATTGGCTGCAATTGGAAAAGGGCATTTTGGCCAATTCATGAAAATTCATTTTTGCTTAATCACTTCCAATTTGCCTAATTGTGATTAACACATGGATTAGCACATGGTATAAAGCATTAATCATAACAGAAACTGAATAATCACATTTCATTTCTCAGATCTAACAAACTTTTCATCCAAAAACCTCTCAATTTTCTTCAAACTTCTTCACACTTTTTCGCCATTTTCCATTGAATTGCTTCATTCTTTTTGCTGTTTCTTGTGTGATCTCTCTTCTGCAGGACTTTGTGTACATCTGTTTCACCAAATCGTGGCCAAAGCATTGAGGAATTGGAACTGTTGAAATCTCACTCATCCATGGCATCTTGAGGATTCTTCAATCTGGAGCATAGTTGAGCTACAATACATACTTCATTCAGCTTCTACATCATCGAGCATCATCTGTTTTGGCATTAGAGACCTCGAATTCACCAAATTCAACAGCTGCTATCTTCAAAGGTTAGATTTCGATTTCAATAATTGCTAAAATCATGATATGGCTTGTGTAGATCTAAGTTTGTAGAGCACGTTGCAACTTGTGGTTTTGATTTCCATGCTGAATTGAATGAGATATTTGGATTTGAACATTGGAAGGTGAAACTATTTTTGCTCGATCCGTGAAGCATGGTTAGAGTTAGGTCGAATGCTTGTTAGTTTTGTGATCTAGGTTGAACGTCGGTCATTTTGATATATGGCATGATAATTTTAGTGAAAATTTGTTCATGTGGATTTTCTGGTGATGAACACTTTGAATGATGAAGAACTCGTGTCCAGGAAGCGTTTTGATCTTGTTTTGCCATGCTTCGCGTTTGAATTCTGTTTACCGCGCCTTAGAGCCAATCACACGCTGCCATGCAGAAAATGAAATGCAGCGTTTCATTCTCGCTGCTTAGTATTTACGCTTTTGCCATTGCTGAATATTAATTCATTTTATTTCTTTTCTTTTTCAATTTTTATTTCACTTTGATCATTGATCTTTAAAAATCCATAACTTCTTCAAAAATAATCCAAATTTGATGAGACTTTTGTCACCATTCTCCTTGTGATGTTTACTTTTTTATGATGATTTTTAATATTTTTGTGCACGTGTGGAAAAATTAAATGTCTAGGGATTGTTTGAATGTGTCATTTGTGTACAATGCTCACCATTTTGATCATAAAATCTTGATGTTTCATTAGAAATTCATGAACTTTTACATGCATGTTCTTGACTCTTTCCTGGTGATTTTGATGTATAGTTTGCTATTTTTGAGTTTCTGGTTTGGTAGATATTATGTGATCAAGTTGAGTGTGACAATGTGTGTCACACTATGTTATGTCAACTTCATGATTTTATTTGCTATGCTTGTGGACCTTGGATTGAGCTGAATTTTTGCATGATTGAGCATATGGATGTTGAGTATGCATGAGAATATTTCTGGAATTTTTGATGGCATTTCCTATTTGATTGGAATTTTCTCCCCTGTTTGGTCATTTCTTGACTTTTTGTGACACATGTTTGTATTTGTTTTGTGAAATTCTGGTTATTAATTGGATGAATGTGAAATTTGGCATGTGTATTGTAGACATATTGTAGGTTGCCATGGCTTTGATCTCATTCATTTATCATGTTTTGTCACTGTTTTATGATTGGTTGAAGTTGATGCATGTTTTGATGCTTTGTATGAGCTTGTATGAACTTGTCTGGACCTTATGAATTTCATTGACCTACTTCCCTTGATCCAAATGAACTGAAATTTGGTATGATTGACATGTTATGGATGCTGTTTGATCATGATTTTTTTGAGGATTTGTTGAAAGGTTTTGATATGGATTTGAGTTGAGTCATTCTGTTTGGTCCTTTGAGGTTGCAAATTGCATGTGTTGTGCCTTTTCCTTCATGAAATGATAATGATGAATGATTTAAACATGAGACCAATTGGATTTGATTCTTAATTGTTTGATTGTGATTTTGGATAATTTTCACTTGCTGTTTTGATTTTTTCATCTCCTTTTGACCCTAGGCTTGTCCTAGTGGTCTTGGTTCTCATATTTGAGTTTGGCTTTTCAGGTTAAGAGGCAAATGCTTTAAGGAGATTAATGCAAGTTGATTGAGTTTGGTTGCTTGTTGTGTACTAACTTGTTTGTTTTGTAGGATGCTTAGCTCACTTGCTTTGGGCTTGTGCTTTGCACATGTGATTGATTGCATTGTCTGTTGGCTCTTATGCTGTCTGTTTTGACTTTGTGATTGGTATACTGATTGTATTTGATTGATTTCAGGTACATTAGTTGCTAATAGTTCTTTGAGAACTTGCTGTGCTGCTGCTTGGTTGTATAAACCAATTGAGGTAGAATTTCTTTTCTCCATGTAGTCTGGAAAGACCTGGCCTGTTACTTGGCCAAGCACCTGTCTGAAGTCCTCCTTAAGAGGCAATGCCTGTGATTGTTTATATTTGTCCCCAAGCAGGAAAAGACCTTGATTAAGGCAATTGGCAGAATCCAAGGGATGTGCAATCCATCCCCTGCTATTCTTGTTGAGTCGTCCCTCTGCTCACACCACTGTGTTGATGCATTGGGATATTAACCCAAGATCTTGTACAGTTGTACAGTTGAGTCAGAGTCATGAGTGTAGAAGGGTTCCCACTTTCTGAACCCACACTTCTTTGTCTGAAGCTCTCCCTGGCCAGGGATAAGAGTTGTGAGGCACACCCCTCACTTCCACTTCATCTGGCTTCACCCTGACTCTCAATGTCAGGGTTAAGAGCTAACATCACCCCGACACAGTTGTGTTGCTTTTGCAACTTAACCCTTGATTGAGCCCATCTGTCTGTATATAGTGTGTGCTAACTGCGAATGTTTGATTTGCTTTGTGTATGCTTGCATGCTTTGCTTTTTCCTGGTTAGGATTAGCTTGCTGTTGTGCCAGTAGATAGAAACCATAACATAGGGCAATGATGCATGATAACATCTAGGCTCGAGTCCAGCTCCCTAGTAGTGTGTCTCCCTTTGTATCTGGTTAGAATTTCTTTCTCGTTCAGGGGAACTACGTCGCCCTGATCCTCATACCAGATGAGGTACGTAGGCAGGAGACCGTGCGAGGTCTCTTCGGGCACCCTTTTTCTTTTTGTGTGTGTTTGCTTGACAGTTGCTAGGCTCGAGTTCCCGACTCCTTAGTAGCTTGTTGCTTGTTTGTTCTTGCGTGTGTAGGAGATGGATGTAAGCCCAGCCATTGGCATTCCGTATCCTCTTGTTGTGTGCTTGGAGTCCGGTATAAGTCCATCAAGTGGCATCTGGTTTCCAGCGTGGGTCTGTTTGGTTCGGAAGCTGATGTAAGTCCAGCGATTGGAGTTCGGGTTCCAAGTTTGCCTGTGTTTGTGTGTGTTTTGTTTGGCGTGCGTGAGCCGAACTACGGTAGCTCTGATTCTCGTTCCAGACGAGATACGTAGGCATAGGATGCGATATCCTAGCGAGCCCTCTTCCCCCTTTTCCCACCTGTGTTGTTTCAGTGTGTGTGTGTATGATGTTTGTTTTAGCAACCTTTTCTTTCATTTAGAGCGTGGATCCCGTTGAGTACGACGGATGCGTAGGGGTGCTAATACCTTCCCTTCGCATAACCGACTCCCGATCCCATTCTCTTTGGTCGCGAGACCAGGCTTTTCCCAGGTTTACTTCGAGCGTTTCCTTTCCCTTTTTTTGGGATAAATAACGCGCGGTGGCGGCTCTGTGTTGTTTTGCTTTTAGCCCGCCGGTTGTTTTTCTCGTATGCGACAGTGACAAGTTGGATTAATTTGTTGGATGTTTTGTTTGATTGGTTTCGATCGCACGGGGGCAAGGACAGATAGATTTGATGTGTTAAGATATTATTGTTGGACGACGATTACTCAGATAGTCGAGTAAGACAACTCGTATCTAAGGCGCTAGACCATCTCCATTTTCATCCTTAATTATGAAAGGATTGGATAATGTTAAGGAGTTTTAAGTGGATAACGATTACTCGGATAGTCGAGTACGACAACTCGTATCCTAATAGTCGAGGAGAGGAATCGAAGGCTCTAGACCATCTCCCTTTTCATCCTTAATTGTAAACGGAGTTGATAATGGTTAAGGATATTTTAAGTGGATGACGAATACTCGGATAGCCGAGTAAGACAACTCGTATCCTAATAGTCGGGAAAGGGAATAGAAGACTCTAGACCACTTTCTTTTTCATCTTTAATTAATTATGAAAATATATCTGTGTATGGTTGATGTATTTTAGATAAACGACAAGTACTCGAATGGTTGAGTAAGACAACTCATATCCAGGTATTTGAGGAGAGGAATCGAAGGCTCTAGACCATCTCCCTTCTTGTATAGTTTATTGTGAAAATGATTTGATTAAGTTATAAGTTTGTGGAAAAAATGACAATTGTTTGACTAACCGAGTAAGAGAACTCGTATTCAAACAATCGAGGAGAGGAGTTGAAGGCTTAAAACCATTTACCTTTTCATTTAGTTTATTATAAGAATGTTTTGATTTAATCGGGTTTAGAAGTTTGTGAAGAAACGACGATTGTCTAACTAACCGAGTAAGAGAACTCGTACTCAAACAAATGAGGAGAGGAGTTGAAGGCTCAAAAACCATCTCCCTTTTCATTTCCATATGGAGTTTTAATTGTAATTAGGTGGATAGAAAGGAAAACTATTTGACTAGCCGAGTAAGAGAACTCGTATTCAAATAATCGAGGAGAGGAGTTGAAAACTCAAAAGCACCCCCCCTTTTCATTTCCAAATGAAATGGTATTTAATCGTGATTAGGTGTTTTAATTGAGTTTAAATAAAAATACTCGATATTGGATCGAGGTTTTAAATTTGTGTTTTGTGAATAAATTGGATTTTATTTAGTGAATCAATCATCTACTCGATTAATTAAAGTCGAATAGGTCTCATTGTAAGAAATCCCAAAAGTAAGCTATGTGAGGTTTATGGCGATGCGTAAAAGCAATCGACTTACAAGGGTATTTGGAAAATGGGCTCGACATTGAATCGAGAATTGCGTGATTTATTGGTTTTATCATGGTTTTGTATTGATGATGAAATGGAGTGACATCGGGCTTGTTTTATGAAATGGAAGATGATGGTGAAGTAAATCGGTTCGTTTTTTTTATTAACAAAATTAATTGATTAAAATTCAATTAGGTCATCTAATTAAGGTAATTAAAATCAATTATCAAAATTATTTGATTAAGAATTAATATAATTAAATAATAAAGTTAATTAAAATTAGTTAACAAAATCATCTTAATTTAATCAAAACTTTAATTAATTGATTTTAAAAGGAAACAAGTGACAATATTGAATGTAAAATAATTGAATTGAATCGGTGTGCTCAAAACCGGTTTGTGCAAAATGACAACACAATTAATGTCATTCGCAATATCATAACACGGTGAAATGCTCTATTAATTTATTGAGACTTTGGTGGCATAACGACACTTAAAAGTCGAATCCACGAATTATAAGTTTGATTAAGCAACGCAAAGAGAAGCAACAACCACATGGGATGGTTTGAGACAGGGACTTCGCCTAGAATAACAGACAGAGGGACCACATCCAAAATTTCATCATCGAGAAAGTTCATGGAAGAAGTGCTATCCTTGTGAGTAGGCTTAGTAGTTTTTGAACCAGATGGAGTTTGATGTTGTGACATCTTGTTGTTTTTGTGGAAAAATTTCAGTTGCCCTAGCAGAGGAGTTTGAGGAAGAAGCAGGGAGTTGGAAATGTTTGAGTAGAGGTTGCGTGTGGAAAGGTAATAGATGGTATTTCCAAGAATAGGTGATTATTTACCATAAAGGGGGCGCTTTATTTTAAGTAAGCAGACAATAATTTGATTACCTTTTCCACTCCATATTAATTGCAACAAATTCTCATAAATACAAATCCCTAATTTCCCTCTTAGAAATTCAAATTGATTTGCATCCAAGGCCTTTGTAAAAATATCAGCTAACTGCATCTCAGTAACAACATGCTTCAGGGATACAATTTTATTTTCCATGAGTTTTCTAATAAAATGGTGACGAATATCAATATGTTTTGTCCTACTGTGCTGAATAGGATTTTTGGAAATGTTTATAGCACTCAGGTTGTCATAGTACAATGTCATGATATCTTGTGTGACATTGTATTCAGTCAACATTTGTTTCATCCACACCAGTTGAGAGCAACTACTTCCAGTTGCTATGTATTCAGCTTCAGCAGTGGACAGAGACACACAATTTTATTTCTTACTAAACAATGATATTAAGTTGTTCCCTAAGAAGAAGCATCCTCCTGATGTGCTTTTCCTATCATTAGCACTTCCAGCCCAATCAGCATCACAATATCCAGTCAGCACAGATCCAGATCCATGAGTGTATAGCATCCCATAGTCACTCGTGCCATTGACATATTTCAGGATCCTTTTCACTTGGTTTATGTGACTCACCTTTGGTTCAGCTTGATATCTAGCACAAACACCTACAGCAAAAGCAATGTCAGATCTGCTTGCTGTGAGATATAGCAAACTCCCTATCATGCTTCTGTAGAGACTTTGATCCACACTGACACCATTTTCATCTTTAGACACTTTCAGATGAGTAGAAGCAGGTGTCCTTTTGTGACTTGCATTCTCCATGCCAAACTTCTTAACAATATTTTTGGCATATTTTCTTTGAGATAGAAAGATAGAATCTTCCATTTGCTTGACTTGTAGCACAAGAAAATAGGTTAGTTCTCCAACAAGGCCCATTTCATATTCATACTGCATTTGTTTAACAAAATGTTCAACCATCTTATTTGACATCCCACCAAACACAATATCATCCACATATATCTGAGCCACCATGAGTTTTCCTCCTTCATTTTTGACAAATAAGGTCTTATCAATGCCTCCCTTCCTGTATCCATTGTCAATGAGAAACACTGTGAGTCTATCATACCAAGCCCTATGAGCTTATTTCAACCCATAGAGGGCTTTCCTCAACTTATACACATGCTTTGGAAGATTTGGGTCTGTAAACCCTTTAGGTTGTTCAACATACACTTCCTCATTTAAGCAACCATTCAAGAAGGCACTTTTCACATCCATTTGGAACAGTTTAAACTTCATAATACATGCCACTCCGAGCAGTAATCTAATGGACTCCAGGCGAGCTACATGGGAAAATGTTTCATCAAAGTCAACTCCTTCAACTTGAGTGTATCCTTGTGCTACCAATCTTGCTTTATTTTTAGTAACCACCCCTTGTTCATCAGATTTATTCTTGTAAACCCACTTTGTTCCAATAACATTTATTCCTTCAGGTCTTAGAACCAATTCCCATACTTCATTTCTCTTGAATTGGCCTAACTCTTCCTGCATGGCATTAATCCACAATTCATCAGTTAAGGCTTCTTTGACATTCTTGGGCTCAATCTTGGACACAAAACAACCATGTGAGATCACTTCCCTTGATCTAGTGGTGACCCCTTTATTTGGGTCTCCTATAATGAGATCTTTCGGATGATCCTTCTGAATTCTGATAGAGGGTCCCTTATTAATTTTATCAGCTTCAGGTTCAGCTTGAGTGGGTTCACTCTCATTGCTTTTTTCCAGGAGATCAGCTGGGGCATCATTCAGAGATGTTTCAAAATCGTCTGTGACATCAGTCTCTTGATCATCAACAACAACATTGATAGATTCCATCATTACTTTTGTTCTGGAATTAAAGACCCTAAATGCTCTGCTGTTTGTTGAGTAACCCAGAAATATTCCTTCATCACTCTTAGGGTCCATTTTCCTTCTTTGTTCACGATCAGTCAGAATATAACGTTTACTACCAAACACATGGAAGTATTTGACAGTAGGTCTTCTTCATTTCCAGACTTCATATAAAGTAGTTGGGGTCCCTTTCTTCAAGGTTACTCTGTTGTGAACATAGCAGGCAGTGTTCATAGCTTCAGCCCAGAAGTGGTAAGGCAACTTCTTAACATGAATCATAGCTCTGGCAGATTCTTGGAGACTTCTATTTTTCCTTTCTACCACACCATTTTGCTGAGGGATAATGGGAGATGAGAACTCATGACTAATTCCTTCAGATGAACAGAATCCAACAAATTTACTGTTCTCAAATTCTTTCCCATGATCACTTCTGATTCTGATAACCTGACTTTCTTTTTCTCTTTGAAGTCTTAGGCAAAGATCTTTGAACACCTCAAATACATCAGATTTTTCCCTTATAAAATTTACCCAAGTGTATCTGGAGAAGTCGTCCACCACCACATAAGCATAGCTTTTCCCACCAAGACTTTCCACCTGCATAGGTCCCATCAAGTCCATGTGGAGAAGTTCCAGCACTCTAGATGTGGTGTCATGTTTGATCTTCTGATGTGACATCTTTGTCTGCTTTCCAATCTGACACTCACCACAAACTCTTCCTTCATCAATCTTTAATTTTGGGATTCCTCTGACAGCTTCAACAGATATAATCCTCTTCATTCCTTTAAGATGCAGATGGCCTAGTTTTTGATGCCATAGTTTCACTTATTCTTCTTTGCCTAGAGTACACATTGATGAATAACCAGTTTCTTGAGAACTCCACATATAGTAGTTGTCCTTAGACCTGACTCCTTTCATGATCACCTCATTTTTTTAATTAGTAATCAAACATTCAGTTTTTGTGAAGTTCACATTTATACCTTGGTCACACAGTTGACTGATGCTGATCAAGTTTGCAGTCAATCCTTTAACAAGTAGCACATTGTCAAGGTTAGGGACTCCAGGGCAGTTTAGCTTTCCAATTCCCTTGATTTCACCCTTTTCTCCATCACCAAAGGTCACATAGCTGGTGGCATGAGGATGAAGGTCAATTAGCAGGTTTTTGCTTCCAGTCATGTGTCTGGAGCATCCACTGTCAAAATACCAGTCTTCTTTGGCTGAAACTCTGAAGGAAGTGTAAGCTATCATGTTAGTAGCACCAGTCCTAGGAACCCATTATTTTCTGTTGACAGGGATATGGTGTTTGGGTCTAGGTTGATGATGAGTAGGACTAGGATAGCCATACAACTTAAAGCATAATGGTTTTATGTGGCCAAATTTTCCACAGTAATGACATCTCCATCTTTGGTTTTTTCCTTTATATTGTCTTTCCTTGTGATGTTGGGACACCTGATGTGACAACTTTGGTTTGCTACCAGTGTGACTACACTCAGGAGTGGATTCCTTGAACCCAAGGCCAGACTTGTCTCCTGCCATCTTTCTAGTCTGGAGGATTTTGTCTAAGGTGTCAGATCCATTGTTTAGCATTCTGACATACTTTGTCATTTCATCCAGTTTGGAGTTCAGGAACACGGCTTCGATCTTCAACTTAGAAATGGTTTCCAAGTGTTCTGTCTTCTCATCCTCTAGTTGGGTTATCAATTTCTTCTGATTCTCCACTTGTTGACATACTTATTCACTTTTGTAACACAACTTTCTATAGGTAGTGGCTAATTCATCAAAGGTTACTTCATCATCACTTGAGTCTTCATCAGAACCCCATCTTCCAGTCAAGGCAGTCACAAGATTGGTAGACTCTCCTTCTGTTTCACTTTCATCAGACCAAGTAGCAGCGAGACTCTTTTTCTGTTTCTTGAGGTAGGTCCCACATTCAGCTCTAATGTGTCCATACCATTCACATTCATGGCACTGAACTCCTTTGCCTTGTTTGGATTTTTCCTCAGATTTTGTTCTTCTTCCAGTATCATTGGACCTACTGATGTCAAATGAGTTGTTCTTGACATTAGATTTTGACCTTACATCCATCCTTTTCAGGAGTTTGTTGAACTGTCTCCCCAGTAATGCTACATCATTTGCCAGATCTTCATCAGTATCCTGACCACTTTCTTCCTCTTTCTCTTCAGTGTTTGACATGAAGGCTATGCTTTTGGCTTTCTTTTCAAATCCATCACTCATCCCCAACTCAAATGGTTGGAGGGATCCAATTAGCTCATCCACTCTCATATTGCAGATGTCTTGAGATTCTTCTATGGCTGTCACTTTCATGGCAAATCTCTTGGGAAGTGACCTGAGAATTTTCCTCACAAGTTTTTCATCTGGCATCTTCTCACCCAGGGCTCCTAAGTCATTAGCAATTTCAAGGATATTCATATGGAAGTCATGAATACTTTCATCTTCTTTTATCCTCAAATTCTCAAACTTCGTAGTAAGCAGTTGCAATCTTGACATTTTCACTCTAGAGGTACCATCATGAGTGGTTTTGAGAATATTCCAAGCATCTTTAGCCACCTCACAGTTGTTCACCAGTCTGAAGATGTTCTTATCAATCCCATTGAATATAACATTCAATGCTTTAGAGTTTCCAAGAGCTAGTTCATCCTCCTCCTTGGTACATTCTTCCTCAGCCTTCTTATCAGTTGTAACTTCTCCTTCCTTAGTAATAACGGGATGTTCCCAGCCTGTTAGAATAGCCTTCCAAGCATTATTATCCAAAGATTTCAGGAAGGCTACCATTCAAGGTTTACAGTAGTCATAGTTAGATCCATCCAGAATTGGTGGTCTGTGAACAGATCCTCCGTCTCTATCCATAGTACCAGAAAGTAATGTCCCAAGATCTCACCCAGAACCAGAGCAAGATGTTTGCTCTGATACCAATTGAAATTCTGGTATTAGATATGAGATGTCGAAGGTAATTTCACGACACTAATATCTGAACAACCACTAAAATATAAACAGGATAAAAGACAAGGAAACAATAGTACAAGTGACACAAGCAATTGTTAACCCAGTTCGGTGCAAACTCACCTACGTCTGGGGGATACCAAGCCAGGAAGGAAATCCACTAAACAAAATTAGTTCAAAGACTCTCAGTAAACAACTTCAAGTTATAGTCTTTTCACCTAATCTCTACCCGTGTGACTTCTATATAAGAACTGTTAGATAAGAGACCCTACTCACTCCCCCTCAATCAAAGCAGTGATATAAAAACAAATATTACAAAGAAAGAAAAGACACTCTTCAAGAACACATACTTGATCTTGCTTAAAAGCTTCAACCAAGTAAACACACACTCATGCTTCAAAGCTTAGAGTGGACAAATTACAACACAAAAGTCAGTCCAATTCAATGATCAATAGGATGAATGAATGGCTCACAATACACAAGCTCACACAAGACTAAAACCCTTATTCTCTCTCACTATTTCGTTCGTTTTCTTGTGTGTTAAAACCAGGTTTTACATGGCCTTTAAATAGAAGCTTTTGAATGGGCTTGGATATCATAAAACCCTAAATCTATTTTCCTTTCGTATCTTCTTATTCACGACAGCTGATCATATCTTTTTAGAAAATAAATCAATCTGATTTTAATTCAAATTACTCCTTGAATGGCGCGTTCAATCTCCACATCAATTACACACAGATTTGCATGAGAAGCTCAATCTTAAGATACATAACATTCAGACTAAATGTTATGTGTACACATGTCTTAACATCGGGTCTGACATCTCAGTTAAATCCTGCACAACCATATTTAAACATACTATAGGAAGCTGATATCACATGTCAAGACAACATGCGTGAGAACTTGTGATAACTCTAGGTTTTATCAAAATTGATGCCAACACATATAACTAACAAAGTTTCATTCCACAGTAGTCCTTGATTGCCTTGGTTTCGCTAGTCCTTGATCATTGGCGATCCAAGTCTATTTCACTTTCAATGTCTTGACAATTCACCCATTGATCTTTCGTTTGTTCAATCATGTCATTCATAGTACATTCGAGTTTACTAAGCCTTGGTCATGGTATATGGTTCGTTGGATTTCTACAATAGTCATTTCCATTAGTCCATACAATTCATTACATTCAATCAAGTCTATAGTTCATATCAATTCAATTTCATTCAATTCAATACAAGTTCAACACAAATGTCATTTTCATTCACAATTTGTTCATTTCATTACAAGGATTTCCATGTTCGTGCAAAAAATCACAATTTGGCCAAAATTTGCTACAATTGACTTTTGGTCAACAATTGACTTTTTGGTCAACCAGTTGACCAAAGTCAAATGACCCTCCCTTGACCCCTAAGACGTATTTCCATAAATTTTGCCTTGATTCGTCACTAAAATTCATGTTTTCCTTTGATTTCTTCTTGGCCAAGTAACTTGGTCCATGACTTAGTCCATGTCCAGGTCAGACCACTAAATGGACCAGCCTGACCATCACTTGAACCTGCAGCTTGCCAGTCAGACCACCAATTGAACCTACAAGAAACCTCAATCAACAATACATTTGCCATATATAAACCCTGATTCATTACACTATTCAAAATCCCATAAACAAATTTCATTCATTTGCATTAACAATCCAATTACATTCAAAATTCTATTCTCATACATAAACCATTGATTTACCATTCATCTTCCAATACAATATTTCAATCCAAATTACAAATTACAACCACAATAAATACACAGTTTAAGTTCCATCACAAATCCATTCCATTTGAAGCAAAAGTTTAATGCACCTCCCACACGACTATGATTCGTAGCATAACACCACAATTTAAATACACATTCCACATGGCCCGTGACAGCCCTGCAAATTCATTTACCTACAAAAATCCAAACGCATAATAACATTCACCCTGCAACAATTTTCATAATAGGGCAAAAACAATTCAATATGTAATTGCATAACATAGCAAACATTGATCAATAACAAAATGGAATTCAACCAAACAAGGATTTCAATTAACTTCATTCATTTTCACTAACCATTTCACTTCACACTAACAAAACTCTTCTAACAACTAACTTCCCTTCAACTAACGGATTGACTCTACATAACTAATAACCTAACTGTTTTTAACAGTTAGTTAACAGTTAACAGACGCGTAACAAAATTGCACAGATGGAAACTAACAAACCTAACTGATCCAACATAATAGACATCCTATATAAGCTCCCAAATCTCATTGTAACTTGGAGTTTTTGGAAGCTACAATTCATTCCTCTCCAAATTCTCAGGATTTCATTCTCTTACATTGAAACGATTCATTCCTGCAAAATTCTCTCCCTCACATTTCCACTATCCAGAAATTCACAGAGATCATCACACTCACGATTCTTCAAGAAAAAAGCACTAGAAGCATTGAGAAGAATTATAAGGAGAAAGAAAGAGTTCAAGGGAAGAGGATCTCGTACCTGACGCCGACTCCATTCTGGTGAGTCTCCATTTCATTTCTTCATTGTTTCGCAATATAGAAGTTACCAATGTGTAGCTATAGATTGGGGGAGTCAAAGCCCTGACCTCTATGGATTTGACTATGGACGAGCATTGTTTAATTTCAACTTGAAGACCTAGGGTCCTTACCTCTTTTGATTCGATTCGAGCATATCCGATTGAATTAGACGTAGATATAGTGATTTCTGGATTCAGTGTAGAAAACTGATTTAGGAGATATGTTTAATTGAGATTCTAGAGGCGCCTCCACCACTGGAGATGGCCTTTGGCGCGACGGAGGGAGAACGGAGAAGAGGGAGACACATTTGAGATATTTTTTCTCTGAGTCTTTTAAGCATGTGAATCACGTGTTTTCTAAGCTTTGACTCATTAATAGAGCTGTCAATTTAAGGGGCCAATTAATTTAGGCCCCAACCCCCAAAATAAGAGGGCCTAAAAAAATTAAAGAATAGTAAGCCCTCAACCCTAAAGTTAGATGGGCCCAAAATTTAAAAGAGGGCCATAAGGCCCCAAATAAAATAAAAAAACTTAATTTTGAAAAACAAAATAAAATAAATTCAAAAAATAAAAAAACTTTATTTTGAAAACCAAAATAAAATAAATTCAAAATATAAAAAGATAATTTTTAAATAAATCTGCTAAAAATTTCAAAAATAAAAAACAACTTTAATAAAAATTAAAAATAAAATTTTCAACATAAAATTCCAAAAAAAAAAAAAAACATATTACACAAACCAGTTCAATTATGTGACTTGCTAATATTTATACACTTGAGTAGGATTTTATGTTCTTTTTCAAACACAAACAACAATATTATCCATCTCAATTCACGAAAAATACTATGTAAACATATCATTGAAAGATATATGTCGATACTCCGGACATTCAACATTCGAAATTGAAGTAAATCAATACAAACATGAACCACATATCACATAAACAAAGACACTAATTCAACCAAAAAAACATGAAAAGATAAATTCAACAACCAGAATAAAATATATGGCACTAAAGTTAGTCTTCCACCTCAATCTTGCAATCCAAATGTATGTTGAGTCATTGTCACCTCAGTATTGCCTTCATCATTAGTGTTGATATCTTCCTCATCTTAAAAACACAATAAATCATACTTAGGTGCAGATGCAACAAAACAATGACATGAGTATATCATAAACATGAACAAATAAAAATAAATAAAATACAAAGTAGTATTACCATTCATATTTTCCGAAAATCCATGCAACCAGCTTCGAGTACAAATCAACATTTGGATGTGTTCAGGAAGAGTAGAACTTCTGTATTTCGTAAGAACACGTCCACCGATACTGAAAGAAGACTCAGATGCTACAGTCGTGATAGGAATGCTAAGCACATCGCGTGCCATTATGGAGAGTATCGGAAACTTTTTCTCATTAAACTTCCAATAAAGAAGTACATCAAAATCTTCAGAGTGTTCTTCATTTAGCTCCAGTAATTCATCGTCAAAGTATATATCTAATTCATTCTTTCCAAGAACAAACCTACTCTCAATCGAGTTCCATGTTTTAAAATCCTGCGATATATATAAATAGTTAGGACATATTTTACTCTCAATATTCACAGAAACAACATAACATAATTTTACTAGTAAAGCCACATACAAAGTACAACACAAAGTTTCATGCAATAATCCTTACTAACAATTTCATGCAATAATCCTTCTCTTTTTCTAATACTAATAAAATATAAATAATAGACAACCTAAAGTTTTCAAACAAGTATATATATAAAAGAGGAAATTGGGTGAAATAAATATGTTAATATAAAAACTTACGGTTATAATCTTTGATTTTTTAGCTTTATTCCCCTCTCTAGATAGCTTAGCCAATGTGTTGGACTCATTAGATGGTTGAGAAAGAGAAACACTTTGATTGGTAGAATAACTCACATATTCTTCATAAAGCCCTTTGAATTTATCCATTACATTCTTAAGTTTCCCTTCAGAGGTTGAGGCATCAAGTGTAGTATAGCAAAACTTCAAAAATTTATCCTTCAAGCGTGGATCAAGAATAGCTCCAAATGCTAGCACAATACTATAGTTTTTCCAGTATTTGTCAAATTTCTTTTTCATATTATCAGACATATCTTTTATCACCTTATCAATACTTTTTTGATGTTTTTCTAAAATGCACTGGACTTTCCACACTTGCATGAAATACAGATTTGCAGTTGGATAAGATGAACCAGAAATCAAATTGGTAATTTCATAAAAAGGTTCTAAAAACTCACAAATCCTTTCCCCCTTTTCCCATTCCTCATCAGATGGACAATATTTATAGCTTCTATCCGCCACCTTATAAAACTCAAAAGCTTTCCTATATTGCAAGGCACTTTCAAGCATCAAATAAGTGCTATTCCATCTAGTAGATACATCAAATCTTAAACCACCGCTAACATTTATCCCTGCATCCTCGACACAATCTCTGAACTTAAGCATCCTTCCATCAGATCCTTTAATATACTTGACACTCTCTCTAATTTTATGGAGGGCTTCACTAGCAACTTTTAAACCCTCTTGGACAATTAAGTTGAGTACATGGGCCGAACATCGGATATGAAAAAATTCACCATCACACATCAAATTGCCTTGCACTCGAAGATGAGTTTTCAAGTGGTCTTGCATGTTATCATTGGCAGATGCGTTATCCAGCGTAATAGTAAATATTTTCTTATCTATTCCCCATTGCTTTAAGCAATCAAATAAAGTAGCTTCCAGTGCAATACCCGTGTGGGGGGGCTTCATTCGAAGAAAGTTAAGAAGACAGCTAACTAACTTCCAATTTTCATCAACAAAATGAGCAGTCAAACAGATATAACCCTCACTAGTAGATGCTGTCCAAACATCCGATGTTAGACAAATTTTATTTGGAATCCTACCCATGATTTCCTTAAGCTTGATCCTTTCTTTATCATATATTTTTTCAATATATGACACCATGGTATTCCTAGAGGCCATTTCAACACATGGATTCAAATATTTCACCCAAACTCGAATTTTTTCATACTCGACAAAGCTAAAAGGAAGATCATGTGCAATAATGGCTTCTCCAAGTAATTCACGATGTGTGTTTTGGTTGATTGGGGTTAGGCTTGACGATTCCTCTAGACTAAGAAGGCTCAACTGGAAACTTTTACAAATAAAAACATGACGACTTAGATGTGAAGTTCCATAACTTTGACCAGACTTGGGGTTTTTTCCAATGGCAAAATCAGTACTACAAAAATTGCATGCAGCTCTTTCAACTCCATCTTTTCCTTTGCCAATTTTAGTGAAAATAATCCAAAGTGTTGACAATATTTCCTTATGAGTTTCATCTTGACCTTGTGCATACTCACTCGTATCCATTGACTCCATACTATAACAAAAAGAATGTGTGTTATCATAACACTGTTATGTCATGGTTATATATTAAGAGTCACATTCCAAAAACTAAAACCTCATCATATCCAGTCTCTGTTTAATTAACTGCTTTCAAAACCTCAAATAAAACAGCAATATTGCTGCAGCAGTTTGATATGCTTTTGTGAGCTGGGAACTGAAAAAAAGAAAAGCAGGACTAACCTCTATATTAAGGAATATCTTTTTGCTGAGCAAACTCTCAATGGCCTGGAACACAACATAAGCTCATAAGTACATGAGAGTTCCATATAATATTCAGTGCAAATTTAATTACATGTATAGATTTTCATTTCATAACAGAAGAGGCACGCAGCAAGTATTACAATGCAAACCATTAGTTCATAACAACATAAGGACATGGCATAGCAGATCATCACCAAAGTAGTCCATGAAGGCATTAACTTCATCACAAATCAATAACAGAAGTAGCAAACCTGACTTCAATCACAAATTAATAACAGAAATAGCAAACCTGACTTCATCTCATAATACAATTAACAGAACTTGCTGAGTACTAACTTGTAACAGATTTAACAAGTAACTAACAAACAAGGCATAACAGGCAGTATGTTATTCACAGCACAACATAGCAGCAGGGTCATTAAGACATTAGCAATAACTAACCTAAGTGATATTCACCCTAACTTGTAACATAGCAGCAGGGTCATTAAGACATTAGCAATAACTAACCTAATTGGTTATTTGTGTTGTCTTCCTATGATGACTGCATTTCGTTTTTCAGCTTTTCATTATATGCACTTTTGCTCGATGCCTAAAACCAAGTTTGATGATATCCACCTTTCCAGAAATAAAATGCTGACAATGTAGCAAAGATTCGGAAAAAAGATTATGTAATTCCCTAGTTTGGATCACAGAAGGTTTTCTGCTTTTCTCATTTGTAATGTGGTCTACTGCTAGTAAGTTTTACAGTCCTGTTTCTCTGGTATTCAAATGCTGCTCTTGAACTATTAAAGGTATTTTAACTAATATATCATCAGCTAGTAGCAAATAATGGAACTCTATGCGAGCCCATTGGTAGTGGTTAAGTTTTCATGTAATATATCCACATGTCTTAGTGGTGAGTTTGTTATTTTTGTATTCAACAATCTGTAGGTTGAAATTTCTCTTGCTACTATTACAGATCAACAAATAAGTTTCTATTGCATTTTTCTTTTATTAAAAAAAGTTGGAAGTTTGGTAAAAGTTAGGCCAAATCTCAATATCAGATCACGAAATAGACCCTGTCAATGACATAGTAGCATAGTAGCATAAATCAACCAAAGGCCATGCCAATTTCAAACCAAATGACCAAGACGTGGACCTAGCATTCATACATTTACCTAAACCATTCCAAGACACATACATAATCACATTACAATTTCATCAAACCAAATTCATTTACATTTTAAACCAATGCATTCACATTCATTCATCTCAATCCAAACATAAGCGCATGTTTTGCGGCTGTGATTTTTTCGTTTAGGTTAAAGAGGTGAGAAGTGATTTGGTTTCGGATATGAGAATGGATCACTAAATCAGAGTTGGGGTGAAGGTGAAAGTTCAAGTTAGACTTCGATTAGTAGTCAACATGATGTTAAGGATAATATGATAATTGCTCTTATGTTGTCGGAAGAGTATGCCAAATTAGACGGGCAGTTGGTCGACGCCTTTCCATCTTGGAACCTGTTCCTCATATGCCCTGCATAAATTCCTTACTCCCAGCCATAACCGATGCCAATATGGATCACCAATGTCTACTACAGAGGTTGAATGTTTATGGGTTTTGTGAAGTTAAAGTATCTAGAGATGGAAATTGTCAGTTCCGCACACTTTCAGATCAGTTGTACAGATCATAGTACCTTACCGGCAACTTCTGATAAGACATTCCTTCTGACATCATTCAGAGATACTTGTTTCATCAAAATTACATCATTAACAGAACCAAATCAATAACTTCACTCTTTTAACTTAACAGAAAAACTAGTTGGGGCTGTAGCTATTTTCATTTCATCATTAACTAACTCAGAATTGATTTTCATTTTCATTTTTCCCACTGCAACTAACAAAACATTTCCCCCTATTAACAGAACCAAATCAATAACTTCACTCTTTTAACTAGCTTCACAACTAACTGAATCCTACTCTAACTAACAAATTAACATTTTTTTAACACAGTTAATTCACAGTGTCAGCAACATCCCATTCTTTTGAGATGCTTTTTAAGCTTATATAGTTCAGACAATTGTTTATGTTTATCCTTGTCCTGAAAGCTGAGGTGGAAGAAAGCCATGATGTTTCAGAAGAACAAACAGGTTGACATCGTGTGTGAAAAGCTGACTTTGTTTGGTAGTGCTGGTTTCAAATATTTCAAAAGAAAAGTAAGATGCTGGTTGAACTTATTAAAACTTCTAATTGACAGATGCCAAATTATTGTGTAACCACCGCTAGAATTTTTGAATTCACAGTGTCAGCAACATCCCATTCTCCTGTAATAGACTGATGGTAACCAGGCACAAAATTCCTCACCAGAATGAGAATTCTCATGAGCTCATCCTCAGCAACAGATACTGTGTCCAATTAGTAGGCACTACCCTCCAATCTGATATCAACTAAATCAACTAAAGAACCTAAATTTGCAACAGAATGACTCAAAGTACCACTAAGATTAAAACACAGCAAATTAATCATCGAAACTTTATCATCAGAATTGCATTTTAATCAAATTTATATCATGTATAAAGTTGTTGAGGCATTTCCACAAACAGCTTGTGAGTGTACATATTAAGTAGTATTATAAACATGTTGATTCAAATGAGATAAAAAATGAAATTTGATATTAAGAAAACTAGAGATTAAAGAGAAATGGAGATAGAAGAGTACCTTTATTTCTGTGATAGAGAAAAGTCGACGGCGGTGTAATTGGTTGACGGTGGCGGAAGCTTTGCATAGAACATGAATGGAGTGATAAACTCAAGTCCAAATTTTGGGAATAAAATAAGGCCCCTCAATGGGGCCTAAAAAAAATGCATTATATAAAGGGCCTAAAATTTTAGGGCCTAAAATAAATCTCAATGATAAGGGGCTTAATATATTGGGGCTTTAATAGGGCTTAATAATTGGGGCTTTTAAATATAGGGCTTATTTGACAGCTCTACTCATTAATTCAATTTGCACATGCTGACTCACTTCTAAATGCCACTTCCATTCAATTTCATATGCATGTTTCGTATGGGCCTATCTGTGTGTATGTGCCTTGTGTCATTTTTCTGAACATTGATATCATTTCACTCACACCCCACTGGCTGAGAGCTAATGTGAATGGACTTTCCTTTTAAGCCTAAGCGCGTGCCCACTAATTGCACCCCTATGTGCCATTCCCGACCCTCCATGTTTTATGCATTTTATATGATTTTTATTGCCATTTTTTAATTACTCTTTTCACCTTATTTTCCCATTTATCTTGACATATGTTTTCACCATGAAAATCTTGATTAAGTTTCCATTTGTTTGGGTTAATTTCCATTAGAGATTTTGGTGAGTTTTTTTATTCATTTTGATGTAGTGATTCATCTTGAGTTTAATGAACATGAAGAATATCATGAAAACTTAATTAATTTGAGCATATTTATATTAAGGTTTTTATTTGATCATTTTATCACTTTGTTGATTAATCTTTTAATTGTTGATCATGAGTTTAATTTCCTTGTAAATTGCCATGATTAATCCATATTGTCGCACCTCGAAAATGATAATGCGATCCCTCGCGATAGGACGCGGAAAAAATGTTGTTCGAAACAGAGTCGCCACCGAACTTTATTTATTCCAATGAAGGAATAGGAAAATATCGAGAAAACCTTTAGGAAAATAGAATAATGGTCGTCGCAACCATATTCGGGTTCGGGAGTCGATTACGCAAGGGGAAGGTATTAGCACCCCTTACGTCCGTTGTACTCAACGGGAACCTTTTAGTATGATTTTGCTATTTGACTGTTAATTGAATATTATTCGCTTGCTTCGAGTGATTGGAATTGTTGATAGATATGGATGAAGACCTCGGGAGGGGTAAAATGGGAGGTTTTTTATTAGTGTGCTCGCGAAGATACAACAATCTCCTGCCTACGTATCCTTATAGTGCAATAAGGAAATCAGAGCATTCGTAGTTCGGGCTACTACGAATATTTGGTGTGTTTTGTTTTGATGAACAACTGTGAAGGTCGGCGTTCTAACGGCTAAACGTTGGCTTGTCTACTCTCGGGGGAGGCTCTAGCACTGGTTTGTTGTGCGCATTAGAAAGGATTGACAGTGTTCTTTTGAAGAGGTTTTGGTCACGCGGGAGTGTCAAGTTGATTTGATGTGTTTGGGTGTTTTGGTTTCGATCGCTCGGGGCCGAGAAGTTAGTTTGATTTGTTTTGAGGTGTTTCGAAGAACGACGAAAGATTGAGCAATGTGGTGTACACCAATCGTTCAATTCTTTCGAGGAATAATAAGGCGAACGTCTTCTATTCCCTTTTCGTTTGAATTATTTTGAAAGTTTGTTTGTGGATGTTTTTGGAGAACGACGAAAGATTGAGCAATGTGGTGTACACCAATCGTCCAATTCTTTCGAGGAATAATAAGGCGACCGCCTTCTATTCCTTTTTCGTTCAACTTATTTTGAAAGTTTGTTTGTGGATGTTGAATATGCACGGTAGTGAGGCGTACGCCTCCTACTTGCTTATTCAAAGAATAATGAGGCGTGCGCCACCTATTCCCTTATCCAAGTTTATTTAGCGTGTTTTAGTCGGAAGTCGATAATTTGTGCAATATGGCGTACGCCAATTATTCAAATAATCGAGAGATGGCGAGGCGAACGCCTCCCATCTTTTATCATCCGAAGTTTAAATTATAAAAGATATGTTTGGATGTTGCATTTGATTTGCGAAGATAGTTGGAATTTTGGATTGGTAGGTTTTGATCGAAAGATGATTTGAGCAATGTGACGTACGCCAATTATTCAAATAATCAAGGAATGGTGAGGCGTACGCCTCCCATTCTCTATTAAAGTTAAGTTAAAGTTGATCTTGAAACTGTGTTTGATATAAAAGGTGATTTGAGTTTATTTGATTGTGGTTTTGATTTGATGACGAAGATTCGAGCAATGTGGCGTACGCCAACTAGTCGAATAATCAAAAGATAGTGAGGCGTACGCCTCCTATCCTTTTATTATCGGAAATTTAGAATTAAATGGTTGTAGAATTTGTAGTTGATTTGAAAAAGTGATTTGAAATTATATGATTATTAGGGTTTTAATTGAATGACGAAAATCCGAGCAATATGGCGTACGCCAATTGTTCGAATAGTCGAGAGATAGTGAAGCGGAGGCTTACTATTCTCCTTTTCATTCAAAACTAATTTAGATAATGAAACTTTTAGGATTTATAATTAACTTGAGGAAGTGATTTTAATTTTATGGAGTTTTAGGGTTTTAATTGAATGACGAAAATCCGAGCAATATGGCGTATGTCAATTATTCGAATAGTCGAGAGATAGTGAAGCGGAGGGTTAATATTCTCCTTTTCATTCACAATTAAGAATTAAACGTGTGAAGGAGTGCATTAATAAAGAAGGATTTGGATTTGAAATCATTAGCGTTAATCGAACCTTAAACGAGAATGCTTGTCATTGGATTACTACTATATATTTTTAAAAGATGAATTTATTTCTCTAACATTTGTAATTAAATTCCTATTTAAACTAAATATAATTCTATAGCAAAGATATGGATTATAAGGAATAATAATTGATAATCAAACTAGATAATACTTCTACAATTATTATTTAAATCATGGACATCTTTATTCAATTAAAACATAAAAAATAATTCATAAATCAAATAAGGATATTTGGGAAATAGAAAGGGAGGGAAAGTATTAAAATATCGGACCAGAAAAGGCCCAAAAGAAAACCTAAGGCATGGTTTAATTCCGGATGAGCCATAAGGCCCAAACCCTTCCTAATCGGCCAACACAAAACATCATGAAGAGGAAAAGATTGGTGTCTGCATAATGCCTACTACCATTATTCCAGGGGCCACGTGTATTGATGTTGTACACATGAGAAACTTAAAAGGAAATGAAAATAAGATGCGGATCCTTATTATTCATTTTATTATTACTATTAAACAAATTTAGTTATGGGTAATGCTGCTGAATGAAAAGAAAGGACCAAAAGCAAATGTGACTTTGGTCACTTATTACTATCTACTCCTCTCCAACGATTTCTCCTTTCTTTATCTCTCTGAATTTTCAAAAGAAAACACACATGAAACCTCGATTTCGTTCAACCATGGCCAAACCAGAACCTAGAACATACATATTCAAATATACATACTGATTCTAAAAGAAAGTCATCATCAACCTCACGGATAAGCCAAAACAACTTCTATAGATCTACGGTATCAATTGATTCTCAATTCAAGAAATCACCCTAAATCAGCGACGAAACACTCACCAACATAATCAACAAGAATGCAAGCGGAAAATCAATTCAACTACAAGGTACTCAATAGTATAAATCAGAAGATGAAAATCTCATCGGAGCTTTAAAGCTCCGGCAAGATTTCGGCGACCAGGATTACCTCAAGTAAGTGTTCGTCTCTGACCGTGTAGTAATTTCCTTCACTCCTTCTTCAAGTCGCTTTCTTTTCTTCCCAATCCTTTTGTGGTCTTGCCCGTTTGTGCGTGCTAGGGGTATAGCTCAAACTTTGTTGAGTTTCAGTGTGAAACTTCAATAAGTTTAGAAAAAATTCTGAGCTTTTAATGATGTTTGAGATGGTATTTTTGCAGAGTAACGACGCTCTAGGAAGGGGTCCCTGCTTTAGTCATCAAATGGTTCTTATATAGAGTTCTTGTACGAGGTTCACCCGTCCTTATCCTTCATGAGCTGGCAAATCTTGGATAGGATCAATCCGTTAGAATAAAATCTCCTTTAGATTTTTGGTGTGGTCCCGTACAGATCTGTTTGTAGTGAAATGTGCCACTATTTCGTATAGAATTTTACTGTCATGGAACACCCGTGTATTGTGGTAAGAACTTTATTTTCACTGTCCTGTAACTCTGAATTTCTCGCAGGTTTTGATATTCGTATGCTCAGAGTATGGCGCGCTTAAGTTGTAACCTTGGATTGGCAAGTGACTTGTGGGGTTTAGAATGAATGAGAATGGTCCTGGAGAAATATCCGCATGGATTCAACCTTAAGCATGCCGTAATCAAATGTCATGCAACAATCGTCCTTGATGCTTACTCTGGATTCAACCTTAAACAGGGGTTTTGGGACTTATTTAAGGTAACTTGCGTATTCATGTTTTTGTGTTTGGTCTCGTGTTTTTGGGATAAACAACTCAAGTTATGTTGATTTCTCCACTTCTGTTGTAACAGGTACGTCATGAGTGGAAGGTGGGATCCTGAGCAACATTTCTTTGTGCAGGCTGCAGGTCTTGTGCTGCAATCTTGTGGCAGGTCTTTGTTTACTCATTTTTCACTTCTATAACACTTCCTGCATGATCTCCAACTGCCCCTTGGGAAGATATTACTAATTGGGAGTCAATCCTTGCCAGCAATGAAGTAGAAAACTTCATTCACATCTATTGCAGAAGTTTAATTGAGACTTTGAGACTGCTTCTATAGACAGTCATTTTCTAGCTTGCTGCTATCTGAGAGCATGGATTTCACTGATGTTTGAATTATAAACAGGTGACTTCACTTGGTTTATGTTATTTGGCCTTTATTCATGGCAACATTTTTACTCACATTTCCTTTAATCAGCTCATGATTCAAGGATCCGAGGAGAAGGCTCTATAAATAAGTGTTGGGAGTCATTTCCTTTAATCAGCTGATGCATAGATGTAGACAACAACGCGTAGTTTGAAGCTTGAGTTCAAAAAGACGATTGTATTGGTTTCAGTCAATAATACCAAATCTTGTGGTTTTGTCCAAACAATATACTTTATGACTTTGTAGTGAATGGTGTAGTGCCTGCTTCTTTCTGTGATGTAAATTCATTTCTTCTGTTTTATTCATTGGTTTATATTAATCCTGTAACTGCATCATGGTCTGTCATGTGTTGTTGTTGATCAAAATAATGGTTTGCAGATTGTACTGTAGGTCGGTAAATGCAGACTGTAATTCTGTTTGTGAACATATTTTGGAAATGTATTGTCTCTTGGTTCACGTCTTCATGGTTAACCTGCAGAAGTCATGGTAACAGGATTTACTCATGCGTGTTATCAAACCAGTATGTACGCATGTTTTGGTTCTGCAGCAGGTCATATGTAGGCTCGGTTTGGTGCAAGCGATTAGGGAGTGACCTGCACACTCAGAAGTGGCTCCAATGCAAGATAAGGTTTCGCAATAATTCTCTTTGGTCTTGAAATGTGAACTGCTATGGTTCATTCCACTGATGTGCCACTGCTTAGTTTTATGCATGCTGTTGTTTGGTTGTTCCACAGGTTTCGCTCAGCGTTGGCTATGAAGACAAAAATGCAGGAGGATTCTACTACATTTTGTTAGCAGCCACGTAGGAGAAATGCCGGATTCCACTGCGGTCATGCCAGTAGTTGTAATCTACATCACGTTGTCCTTTTGAATGAAACAAAGCTTACCGAGGTTAAGGATGGCGTCCGCAACAGGTTTTCTACATAGTCGGGAACTTAATAAGGCCTGGATGGTGACGCAGGCTGGACTGTTCTTATCCGGACATGGCTTGTAGCTTATCAGATATTTTTTGGAACTCTATTTCTTTCATTTGGGCTTGACTGTAATGTAACTTGGATTAATGAACCTTTGTAATATTCCTTTGAATAACTGAAACGTTTTCTCTTTTTCCTCTTCTTCCTTTAAACTTAATTAACCAAATCACACCTAATCCACAAATAATGACTCCTGCATCCATAACCGTTCTTCGTAATTGACATAAAAGCCCCCCTTTATGGAGAACATCCACAATTCCATTGTCAACGAGGCCTTAGTTAGCCTAAAGACATTTTTGAATGCCGTGGAGAAATGATTCACATGTTGTTGTTTTTTTGTAAAAAGAACTGAAGAATGGCTTGTGGTTTGAATATAGGTTAATGGTTTCGGAATGTGAAATGGATATTTGGCTTATAATATAGGTTTGATGAGATGCTTTATGGACAATGGATGATGAAAATTTGAGTTTGTTGGGATAAAAAATACAATAAAAATAAAGAATTGAGTTGGATGATGGATTAAAAGTATAAAATTGGATTTTGGACCAAGCCTCGACTAGATATGTATATGATAGATTTGAACATGATCCAAACTTATCACATGAACATGATTAATGAACTAGGCTATGAATTTAATGAACCACCAATCCTGAATCAAACAGGCATGATCAACACTTGAATTTAATCATACTAGGTTTTAACAAACTTGTATGGCCGAATGATATGCATGTCATGCTGTACCTATGATGCAAAATAAAAATGAAATCGATTCTATGAAAATTTAAATATGCCCGGACAAAATTGGGGTATGAAACATATGTGTTCATGTTTAGATTAGGTTAAACTTTGATTTGAGTTCATAATCCATGTTGATCTCCCTTTGTGATTGGATCCATTCATGTATGCCATTTTGGTATGATTTCTTGAACCTTAGGTTAATTCTATTTAGTTGTTCATTAAATTGAAAATGCCATGTTAGTATGATTTCTTGAACCTTAGGTTAATTCTATTTAGTTGTTCATTAAATTGAAAATGCCATTTCAATTTGTTTGATGTATGCCTTGTGTATGTCATTTCTTTCGCCATGATCACGTGATTCATCTTTGATATTTGTCCATATTGATCCATTCTCATTTGAGTTGATAAATGCTTTGAGTATGTTTACTTTGATGCCTTGTTTTCATTTACCTTGATTCCATATTAACTCCATTTGCCTTGTGTGTTTACTTGAACCATGAGACTTCAAGTTTGATCCAAGTTATATTCCATTATCACTTTTGGTTTGTACTCATCATTTGCCTTGTATTATTTAAGGAAACCATGCCACTTTATTGTTTTAGGCATTGTACTAGGGTTGTAACTTGTATGGTTTCAATTATCATTCCTTGTATTGTTTGGTACCGTCCCCCATTGTGGGTCACATGTCCCCCTTTCCCATGAAAGCGTAATAGCTTGACTTTATCTTTATTTTAATGATTTCCATGCATGCTAACTAAAAAGATAAAATCAAACGACAAAAAAAACTTTTCAAAAGACAAAAAGCACACTTGATTTAACATCAAGTGTTTTCCAAATCAAACTCATTTCAAAGAAACACGAGTGTTTGATCCAACGTCAAGTATCTCATCATCATCATTCATGTCATTATCCATTTCATTATCCCATCTTTTCTCAACCTATCTCTATCTCTACCTCCATTCTCTACACACTTTTTCATAATAAGTTCCAAACACTTGATCCAATGTTAAGTGACTTTTCAAAACATTTTCTTAATAAACTGGAATGCAAAAATGGGGTGTACGTACTTGTACACAACATTCAAGTACTTGGGTTGTCAGTCGTACCTAGCTTGTTGCTGTAAGACCCCGATTTTGACCCTAAGATCCCTTATGCTATCTCATCATATGCATTAGCTTTCAGATCACACATTGGCATACTCCTTACCCCTCATTCATTGAATTTGCATTGGGAGAGATCACCAAACACATTTGATTATATCATACTTTGTTTCATTATTTACTAACCAAAATACCAAAAATATGTCAATGTGTAGTTTAACTCTTTTGTAGGTAGTGTGTGTGCTCACCCATGCTATATCAAGCTCATATCTAGGGTTAGATGCCCTCAATGCAAGGAGCTCAATCAAAGATATGGTTCAAATAGGCTCTAAGCATCATATATGTATCCCCATGATCTTCACATGTCATTTTTTATCAAGAAATCACCAAGAGTTTGAAGCTTGTTTTCCTTGGAAGCCCTAATTCATCTGGGTATCTTGTGTGACTTCCTCAACAAGTTTATTCAATATTTGATCAAATATTTCAAGGGATACTTCATATTACATCATCTTATGCCTATATCATCCTCCATGAGTCCCAAAATTCAAGAGAATATCAAGCTACCAAGATGGTTCATGGTGGTTGACCAGAGGAAGTCAACTGGTCAAAACTGGGGTTCCTTAGACCCTATCTCCTATAATTTTTGTCATATAGAAATGATTCCAAGAGAAACGTTACTCAAAATGGAATTTCAAACAACTTTCATGTTAGGTCAAGAGCTAGTTTTTCTTGGAAAGTCATTTTATATGGTGAAAGATTATAGGTCATTTTGTCTAAACCTTACTTTGGAGGTCAAATTCCCAAGACCATAACTTGATCAATTTTTATGATAGGAAATCCATTGAAATTCCATGATCAAATTCAATATGTCTAATTAAACTTTTATGTTTGGAGGAATTTCAAATTCAACTTGAAAATGCATGTGCCAAGAGGAAACATTATAGGTCACTTTGGACCATTACCATTGAACAAGTGATTTTCCTCAACTTCTAAAATGCATAACTCCTTCATGCCAAATCAAAATGAGGTCAAATTTGTGACCAAATTTAAGAGGTTTTAAATATCTACAACTTTGATGAAGGAACGTGTTTCATTTGAAGTCCATAGAGAAAGTTATTCAAGGTGGAAGAAGTGAACATTTGACTGAGGAGTTAGAAAATTTTCAAATATGTTTGATTTCCCAAACTTCCACCTCAAAATTTATCATTATACAAGATTCAAATGAAAAAGTGTTCAACATAAAAGTTGTTCCCCTTAATCTCACCTTTCCCAAAAGTCCAAGATCATCTCATTTGGACAAAGGACGAGGGACTTGCACATGGGTGCAATATGAAGAACCATTTGGATGTTTTGCACTTCCACACTTCATACACAAATTCATGGCCACATGACATGATTTCAGCATGATTCTCACTCATTTTTGGACCTGAATACATCACTTGATGGGCCTATCACATGCCCATGCAAGCATGCAAGGAGAATCGCTAAAATTGGCAATTTTTGGAAGTGTGTGGAAAGGAATCTCTTTGGCTATTAATACAACCCTCATTGCTCAGAATTAAGGACCTCATGCCTAAGCTTTGAACCTGCAATCCAAACCCTCCCCATTAAAGGATAATCTTGAAGGTTTTCATTTGAAAATCGAGCTTCAAATCTCCTTCTATTTTGAGATTGAAACTCCAATAATCCAGACCATTTCTTGATCCTAACCACTTCCTACAAGCTTCTGAACAAGGCCAAGCACAATTGGAATCAAGATCAAGCAAGGTTGAAGCACCCTCAAAGGTAATTTTTCAGAATTTTCATCTATTCGATTCTTCCTCAATTCTTCACTATTCTTTGTGATTTTTGGTTGGCTGAAGTCCTACTAATATAGGCAACAAGATTGAGTTGCTTTGACGTCAAATCGAAGCAACTCAGTTCATGATCCTCAAAATTCAAATCCCTGTATCTTTTTATATACTTGGAATTGGAGAAAATTGATCCCAGATTCGTGCTCCTGAGCATTTTTCCTTCAAATTAGTGTATTCACTTTTCATTTTTCATGAAGTTGAGTTTGAACCAGACCGGTGGTGATCATCGAAGAAGATGACCGGAGCTAAGGCTCCGATGGTGCGTTGGTAAGGTCCAAGCCATCTGATCTGATTTAAATGTTTTAATCTTAAGCATCCATTGTGATTACCAAGCCTGTAGCGCATTGACCATCAGATCTATCACCTCAATTAATGAGGGAGATCTGATGGCCCTTGTTTTTTTGAATTTTATTTTATTTTCTGATTTTTCATTTAATTGTGTTATTTTGATTAACTCATATTAATTTCATTTTTAATCCAAAAAGTATGAGACTTTCACCAAAAATCTTTAAATATTTTCCTCTTTCATTTTTTGAATTAAAATTATTTTTAGGATTAATTTTGATATTTTTCATGAATTAATTATTTTTGTGCATATTTTTAATTGTTTAAAAATATTTCTGACTTTTCAAAAATCATGAAATTTTTTGTCTAAGGTCCTTTGACCTTGTTTGACCTAGGATAAATCTCTTGGCTATTTATTTGGTGTTTGAAGAGGTTTTAGGTTTTGACCAAACTAAAATTAATTTAAATGCATTTTTAATTTGATTTTTAATTGGTTAATTGTAAAGAAATTATGTTGGGCCGTTTTTATTGACTTGTGATGTTTGACTATGTGTTTGGGCCTTGGTCAAGGTTGATTTGACTTTTGTTAAGTTAAAATAATTGGATTTAGTGGATTGATGAAATGTATATTTCATCTCCCAAAATGAATGAATGATTTTAATTTGATAAAATTCCTCCCATGACCAATTTGTGTTTCTCTCATCTCCCCTCCCTCTTCATCTTCAATCCAATTCTTTCATATCCTTTTCATTGATCAATGAAGTCTCAATATCCTAAGGCTAATTAGTTCATCAATAACCTTGTGTTAGATGAACGAATACAAGTATGGATGAGAAAGATCCACCCTTTGATTTGTTTTCTTTTAGTGTGTGGTATGTTTTAGGAGTTTGGTTCATTATACCAAATCTCTAATATGCATTAGCACCTAAATTTCTATTGCCCGGCCTCATATAGTTGTGACTTCTACATAAGTCCAATTACGATTGCTTAACATAGAGCTAAATTTTGACCATAAAGGCATAACATTCTAGTAAGTGAGATTGTAAGTCTCCCATCTTTCATAGTATTATGTGGAAACTTGACTTTTTTTCCTTCCTTTGGAAGATGTCTTGATTCAAGCCATTGCATTTTTAAACTCTTTTTCTCAAATCAAACTTGTAAATGAATCTAATCATATTGACTTAAAATATCAAAATACAAAAAGAACTAACACTCATTCAAACTTTTGGGCCCTTTGTGCCTCTTTTAAACTTAAATTTTGATTAAAAGTAATCCACTCACTTTGAAATTGTTACCACGGACTATGAGGTTTTGATCCCTCATTTTTTATGTTGGAACGTAGGCACAAGTCCGAAGGTCTTGTTAAACACAAAAATATAATTAATGAATTCTTTTCTCATCCCCGCACTTTATTTATTGCAAACATCTTTTATACAATAAACACATATGCACATAAAAAAGGGCTCCCTAGGAGTACCTAGGACACTTTGGGTGCTAACACCTTTCCACTGTGTAACCAACCCCCTTACCTGTAATCTCTGGCATTTTATTAGTTTTGATTTGAAAACTTCTTATCTTTAGGTTTTGTTCGTACTTTTCCCTTTTCCTTTGGAAACAATAAAAGCGCGGTGGCGACTCTAGTTTTATTGACGTTAAGTTTATCCATAACTTAATTGTCATGAATTTACCGCTACAAAAATTAAGTGGCGACTTTGCTGGGGAGTAGTCCTTAGTGGTTTTAGCCTACTTTTTTATGTGTATATATTTGTATATTTGACGTTTGTATACTTGTTTGTGTGATATAATTTGCTTGTTGTGCTTGGTGATCTCTAAGTGGTGAGATAAGTTATAACCCGAACTTGAGTGCAATTAAGATAGGAGGATGGTATAGTCATGTTCGACTTGTGTGGAGTAGTCCTTAGCAAGTTGGCTTGAGATCCATATGCTAAGTGGAGACCCTTTTGGAGCTATTGATGTCACACAAGTTATTACTAGTTAGGCATTACTTTTTCTGATTTGGGGTCCGAGAAGCTGAGGACTGTAGAACATTTAACCCAACTTGGCCTATTTAGGATGTAGTGCGGAGACTGTTCAGGTGTAGACTTGATAACAGTTATTACGTGATACTACACTTAGACGAGTATCTCTTGAGAATATTATGGGTTGATGAGTCAGTCATCCTAACCCATAGTATCCGATTGATGGAATTAAGACTCTAGTAACTTTTTAGAACATGATTTATAGGTTTTTATTCTTAGTACACTCCTTTGGGATGGTTCTTAACCTGACTCCATGCTCGTGACTCACAACAAACCCTTTGATTCTTGGTTGATCCAATCAAGTCTTGTCAATATCAATGGACCTTGGGTGTTGATAAGGTGAAAACCATAATCCACCAAAATGGATTATTGATCTTGACAATGACCTGATTCATCCCTTGACCTTTGTTTGTGTTTGCCTTGCGTGTGATCCCTTATTTGTGATTGTTGCATACATGCATTCATGTGCACCATGACATTCATCACACGAAAGTAACTTCAATGAACTAAGGTCTTATTTGTGATTATGGACGAAGGAACACTAAGAAGTACAGTTTCAAATGTCCTTATTTGAAAGAGTTAAGGAAGTTGTCATCCTTTGTATTAGATCCCTTGGACTTCAAGCAACGTCATGGGAATCTTTTATCTATGCTATCTACTGTTAAGGTTGAAGGGCTCTTATGTGTGTTGGTTCAGTTCTATGACCCTCTCTATCGTTGCTTCACTTTTCCTGATTATCAGCTTATGCCTATGTTAGAGGAGTACGTCCATCTCTTGGGAATACCTGTTTTTGGCAAGTTGCCTTTTAGTGGATTGGAAGAGATTCCCAGATCTCACATCATAGATGAAGCTCTTCATCTGAAGAAGTCTGAGATTGAGGCTCATTGGGTGAAGAAAGGAGGAATGTTTGGATTGACTTATGAGTTTCTCATTGGGAAAGCTACTGTCTTTTCTCAGGCCGATAGTGTGGACGCCTTTGAATCCATCCCTGTGTTGCTCATTTATGGTTTGGATTTGTTCCCTAACACCGATGGTTTTGTTTATGTTAATTCCATTAGAATCTTCTTGATTAGGAATCCTGTTCCTACTCTATTGGGTGATATGTATTTTTCTTTGCATCTGAGAAATTTTAAAGGTGGTGGGACTATTGTGTGTTGTGTTCCTCTTCTGTACAAGTGGTTTATTTCACACTTTCCTCAGACGCCTGCTTTTATGGAGAATAAACAATGTCTATGGTGGTCTCAAAGACTTATGTCCCTCACTATGATGATATTGTTTGGTAAGATCATGCATTGAGTAGTGTGGAGATTACTAATAGTTGTGGTGAATTCTCTAATGTGCCTCTCTGTAAGACCCCAATTTTGACCCTAAGATCCCTCATGCAATTCCATCATAAGCATTAGCATTGAGATCATGTCTTGGCATCCTCCTTACCCCTCCTTCATTGGGTTTGTTTTGTGAGAGATCACCAAGCATTTTGTAATTATATCATACTTGTATATTATCAATTTACTAACTAAAATACCAAAAATACATCTTTGCATTTATCTAACTCTTTTGTAGGTAAGACATGATCTCATTGATTCATCAAGTTCACATCTAGGGTTTGAGACCCTCATGAACAAAGAGCACAACCACGAATTGATTCAAGAATGGTTATAAACATCATATATGAGTCCCAATGATCTCTACCTATTATATTGATCAAGTTTTCTTCAAGAGTTTGAGGGTGATTTGCCTTGGAAACCCTAGTTTGACTGGGTATCTTGAGTAACTTCTCCAACAAGCTATCTCACCAATTGATCAAATTTCTAAAGGGACACTTAAAATTTCATCATCTTATGCATATATGATCTACCATGAGCCAAAAAAGTCAAGAGAATTGGAAATTAGCAAGTTGGTTGATGGTGGTTGGCCAGATGAATTCATCTGATCAAAATTGGGTCTCCCTAGACCCTATATCCTACAATTTTCACCATATGAAAATTATTACAAGAGAAAACATACTATAAATGACATTCCAAACAACTTTCGTGTTGAGACCTAGAGCTAGTTTTGCTTGGAAAATCATTTTCTATGTTGAAACATTATAGGTCATTTTGTATAAACCCTAATTTGAAAGTCAACTTCCCAAGGCCATAACTTTCTCAATTTTTACGAGATGAAAGAATTCCAAGTTGCAAAATCAAATTCAATGTGTCTAATTCAACTTTGATGTTTGGAGTTAGAGCTAATTCAACTGTTTTGAGCATGTGATATGAGGCTACGTTATAGGTCACTTTTGACCTATACCATTGATCAAGTGATTTTTCCAAACTTCAAAAATGCATAACTCTATCATTTCAAATCCAAATGACATGAAATTGGTGACCATTGTCAAGGTCATTGAGATATATACAACTTTTATGAAGACACCTTTCTTATTTTAATCTCCCATAAAAAGTTAAGTAAGGTGGAATATTGAGACATATGGCTTGACACTTAGAAACATTTTGATATGTCAAAAATTTCCAAACTTCCACCTCAAATTTCTCCAAGTTCCAAGCTCCAAATGAAAATATGTTGAACATGAAAGTTGTTCCTCTTGATCTCACCTTTCCAAAGAGGTAAAATTCATTCATTTTGGACAAGAAATGCATAGGCTGTGCATGGCTTAAACAGGGTGATATCACTTGGCATGGATCAAACTTCAAACATCAATGTACATTTGCCTTGCAATCCAAGCTTACTTTAGAGCATTTAATGTTCACTTGTATACCTCTAACAATCATTTCATGGGCCCATGCATGCCCATGCACCATTACATCACCATTTTCCAAAATTAGAAAGTGAAAGAGAGTGTACAATTATCAACCATTTCAGCTATAAATAGTGCCTCAATTGCTCAGAAATGGACACACAATCGCGCCAGCTTTGAACCCCCACTTCAAACCCTCAATTCTCAAAGGATAAGCCTGAATAATTCTCTTGAATTTGTGCTTGAATCTCCACTGTTTTGGAATTCAATTCTCCAGGAATCCATAGCTTTTTAACCATTCAATCCTCTTCTTGCAAGCAATTGGAGCAAGATCAAGCACAAGCAAGAGCAAGATCAACTGAATTCAGACCTTCATTGAAGGTATTTTCCAGAAATTTTAAACTCTTCGATTCTCTTAAATTCTTGCTCAATTCTATTGATTCTTTGGTTGTCTGAAGTCCTACCAATGTAGGCAAGAAGATTGAGTTGCTTTGAGGTCAAATCGAAGTAACTCAGTTCATGTACCTCAAATTTCAATTCCATGTATCTCTCAATAGATTTGGAATTAGAATGAATGGAGGTCAGATTCGAGCTCAGTGCCATTTTTTCTTCAAGATCATGTCCTTGTTTTTCATTATGGTGATGGTTCATGGTGGACCAGTTCGGTGAGGTCCACCGGAGAAGATGACCGGAGCTCTGGCTCCGGCGATGACTTGGCTAGCATCTGAACCACATGATCCGTCCCTCACGTTCTAATCCTGAGCTTTGGTGTTGATTACCACATTTGCCACGCGCTGAATAAGTTCCATGGTGGATAGCGCGCTAGGGACCATCTGATTTGCCACCTCAATTAATGAGGGAGATCTGATGGTCCATGTAATTTAGATTTTCTGAATTTTTATTTTAATTTCCTTTTCTTCAATAATTCATATTAAATTCAATATTGATCCAAAAAATATGGGACTTTCACCAAAAAATTTCAAATATTTTTCTCTTTCATATTCTGAATTAAAATTATTTTTTGGATCATTATTAATATTTTTCATGAATTAATTGATTTTGCATTTGTTTTTAATTGTTTAAAAAAATTAATTGTCCAAAAATTATGAAATTCTAAGGTCCTTTGACCTTGTTTGACCTATGATAAAACTCATGGCCATTTCTTTGGTGTTTTGATGAGATTTTAGGAATTGGACAAAACATATTTGATTAAAATGCATTATTTTAGTATTTTTACTTGAATAAATGCCAATTAAATTTTATGAGTTTGCTTATTGTTGTTGGGCCTTGGTCAAGGTTGATTTGACTTTGTCAAGTTAATATCATTGGATTTAGGGGATTGATGGAATGTACATTCCTTCTCCTAAAATGAATGAATGATATTAATTTGGTAAAAGTCCTCCTTTGACCAATTTGTGATCTCATTCATCCCATTCCTACTTCATCTCATTCCTCTTCTTAATTCATTCATTCCATTTAGTTTATGACATCTCAAAGTCCTAATGCTAGTTGATTGAAAAATTGACATGAGTATGGATGAGATTAGGCTACACCTTTTACATATTCTTTTTTGTGTGTGGTATGTTTTATGAGCATAGTCCATTATACTATGTCTCTAACATGTATTAACACCAAAATTCTATTGCCCGACCTCAAATAGTTGTGACTTCTACATAAGTCCAATTACGATTGCTTAACATAGTGCTAAATTTTTGACATAAAAGGCATAAGCATTCTAGTTATTGAGATTGTAAGTCTCCCCTCTTTCATGGTATTGTATGGAAACTTGGCCTTCTTTCCTTCTTTTGGAAGATGTTTTGGTTCAAGGATCCATGCTTGTGATAAGTGGGTTGAGCATTCTCCAAAGAATGTCTTGAAAAGCAAAGCAAAAAAAAACTAATCTCTAACCTACTAACTATTGACTTTTAATTTCAAGCTTTTACTTTGATGCAATTTACTTTTTGCACTTTATTTCATTTGCCATTATACATATCATTCTAATTGTTTATGTTAATGCAATTTTCACTTTGTCCATTTGGACCATATTGTGTGATATATTTTGTTTGGATATACCTTGCTTGTTTGTGTGGTCTTTGACCATTAATGAACATAATAATCACAAAAAACCATAAAAAAAACTTTTGAGTGGACTGTTGGCTTGATCTTGGATAAATGGACTTAGAATCTAGGCAACCTCCCTAAGCTAAAGGACTTGGCCAATGCCAATTTGTTGAGAACCAAGTGCTTGCAATTTGAAATTCATCTGATACATCTTTGAAGACCTCTCTAGGATTCATCTGCAACATGATCATTGTGAAGCTGTTATTTTGAATCTGTGATTTGTGGAATTCATCTGTTACATGGGCTATTTTTGAAGAAGATCATGGAATGGATAGGCTTGGATGAGACCATCTTTATTTGATGCCTTTGCTCTTCAAGATAATATAATTGTGCATTTGTGTGTTCCTTGATTCTAAAAGTCCAAGGGAATTCTGGGTTTCTATTGACATTTTTGTCTATTGGATTGCTACTCACTTGGTCAGATCATTTCAACTTTAAAATTTTAAATTTTGTGCATAGGATAGTATCTTCATCTTCTCCATATTTCTTTAATTTCAAAATCTCTCCCTCCATTTTTTCAAAATCTTCTTTGTGTGAACTATTTTTGTTCTAAACTTTGACCACTTTTACAAAAGATAAAAACTTTGGCCTTATGCCATTGCAATTTCAAACTTCTTTTCTTAAATCAAATTTGTAAATAGACTTAACTATACTTGACTTAAACTTTCGAAAAGCCAAAAAGAACTAACCATTCAAACCATTTTAGGCCTTTGTGCCTTTCAAACTTAAATTTTGTTAAAAGCAATGCACTCATTTTGAAATTTGTATCACGAACTACGAGGTTTTGATCCCTCATTTTTATGTTGGTATGTAGGCACAAGACCAAAGGTCTTATCAAACACAAAAAATATAATTAATGAATTATTTTCTCATCCCCCCATTCTATTTGTTTGTAAACATCACTTTGTACAAAATACATATGCACACAAAAAAGGCTCCCTAGGAGTACCTAGGACACTTTGGATGCTAACACCTTTCCTCTGTGTAACCAACCCCCTTACCTGCGATCTCTGATTTTTATTAGTTTTTATTTGAAAACTTCTTACTTATTGGGTTTTGTTCGTACTTTTCCCCTTTCCCTTGGAAACAATAAAAGCTTGATGGCGACTCTTGTTAATTGATCTCTAGCTTGTCAATAGCTTGATGATCATGAATTTCCCGCTACAAAAGTTAAGTGGCGACTCTGCTGGGGAGTAGTCTCCAGTGGGTTTAGCCTACTTTTTGTGTGAATATATTTGTATATATGTGATGTTTGTATATATATATGTGTTATATAATCTGCTTGTTGTGCTTGGTGATCTCTGAGTGGTGAGATAAGTTCTAACCCGAACTTGAGCGTAATTAAGATAAGATGATTGTATGGTCATGTTCGACTTGTGTGGAGTAGTCCTTAACAAGTTGGCTGGAGATCCATCTGCTCAGTGGAGACTCCTCTGGATTTGACAATGTCACACAAGTATTTGTGGTTAGGCATTACTATTTCTAATTGGGTCTGAGAAGCTGAGGACCGTAGAACATTTAACCCCTCTTGGCCTATTTAGGACGTATTGCGAAAACTTTTCAAGTGTAGACTTGATAACAGTTGTTACATGATACTACACTCAGACGAGTTTCTCTTGAGAATATTATGTATGGGTCGATGAGTCAGTCATCTTAACCTGTAATATCCGATAAATAGAATTAAGACTCTGGGAAATATTTAGAACATGATATACAAGTTTTTATCCTTAGTTCACTCCTTTGGGATGGTTCTTACCCAGACTCCATGCTTGTGACTTGCAACAAACCCTTGATTCTTGGTTGATCCAATCAAGTCTTGTCAATACCAATGGAACTTGGGTGTTGATAAGGTGTAAACCATAATCCACCAAAATGGATGATTGATCTTGACAATGACTTGATTCATCCCTTGACCTTTGTTTGCCTTGTGTGTGATCCCTTATTTGTGATTGTTGCATTCATGCATTCATGCGCAGCATAACAATCATCACACGAAAATTTCAAGGAACTGAGGTATTATTTGCAAATATTTTCAGACCATGGATTATGGACGAAGGAACACTAAGAAGTACAGTTTCAGATGTCCCGACTTGAAATAGTTAAGTGTAAGACCCCAATTTTGTCCCTAAGATCCCTCATGGCATCATATCATATCATTGCCTCAAGGATCATGGTACACCCTTGCCTGCTTCCCTATGGTTGGGTCATCTTTTGAGTGTGGTTCTTAATCACCAAGCATGTTTAGCATTTGTATATCATTGCTTTTATTTCAATCACTACCCAAAAGTACAAAAATATTGTCATCTAACCTTGTTACTTGCAGATGAGGCAATTAGGTCAAATCAGTCAAAATCAACCATTGAGCAATAAATGGTGGCCATTCTGAAGAATTTAGGCACCATGATCATTCATAAGAGTTCATATGAGTTGTGATATCATTTTGAATCAAGATCTCAAGTGATAGAGGTTTGAAATTCATCAAAACATGGCTCAGTCAACCAAAACCCTAGCAAAGTCAACTGTAGTCAACTGTGCATTTAATCAGGGATTTGATGGTGGGAGATGGTTTGAGAGGTCTTATTCTTGTCCATGCAAGCCTCATATAACATTTCAAACATCATCATTGGAGAATTTGAGGTCAGATGAAAAGTTTCCAAAAATAGTAAGTGACCTGTAATTTCAAACTGCCAAAAATGGAAAGGTCTTCTCCTCAACTTTACATCATCAAGCAAGCTTCAAATCAAATTTTGTCCAACATGAAAGTTGAAGATCTTGCTCTCACGTTTCCAAAATGTCCAAGAACATCCATTTCTCATGTGTGGTTGGCAAGTTATGATCAAATCATTTTCAAGAAAAGTTGAACTTCAATGAGGCATAACTCTTGAACCATTTGGCCAAATTGAGTGAGGTTTTTTGAGCAAACTCCATTTGACATGAGCTATCATAATCCATCATCACATTTCATCAAAAATGATCACATAAAAAGTCCATTTTTCAAGTGAACCAATTTAAATTTTGGTGGGAAAAAAGGTGATTTTGAAAAGTACACATGATTTTCATTCCAAACCAATGCCAATCACTTCAAAACAGAAATTTGGACTTGCTGCAAGTGGAATTTCACTGTTCCATTGGTTACATTTGAAAAAGGGCATTTTTGCCAAATTGCATAACAAGCTTCATTTCACTAATTCACTTCATTTTTGCTAATCATGTTTAGCAAGTGGATTAACAGGTACTATAAGATCTTAATCATAACAGAAAATCGAAATCAACAATCAGAATCTCAGATCCAAACCAAAAATCTCCAAAATTCTCTCAAATTTGCTCAAGCTTTTTTCACTTTTTCCATCGAAATTCTTCATTCTTTTTGCTTGTTCTTGTTCTAATCATCATTTTGCAGATATTATTGAGGATTTGTTGACGCAATTCGTGGCCAAATATATGCTGGATCTTGACTGTTGAATATTGAAGATGCACATGGCAGTCGGATTTTTCAAGAGAATTGAGCATTGTTGAGCTACTTTCTTGACTTCATTCATCTTCTGTATCATCATAGGAGATCTGTTTTCATCTTCCAAGCCCCGAAACAAGCAGAATCAAGATCTGCATCTTCAAGAGGTAGGAATTTGAATTCTTCAATTCTTGCAATTATCATATGGCTTTGGTAGATCTTAGTACATAGAGCATGCTGCAAGTTGAATCGTGAATTTTCATTAAGTTTTGATTTAGTTATGATGATATGAATTTTGGATTGTGAAACTTGTTTTGCTCGATCCTTTTGCTATGAGTGAAATTAATTGAAATGAATGTTGGATTAGTGCTGTACATGATGAGAGGATTCGATCCATATAGGTTTCATTAATTTCTGTGAGATTTTGTTCATGTTGATGATGAACAACAAGAACACGTGATGAATGTTTGAATATCATTTCCAGAACATGATTTGATCTGCCTCGCCTTCAATTTGCATGGATTTCGTGTTTGTGGCGCCATGAGCCAATCAGAGCGCCCCATGCACTTAACTGAAACGCAGCGTTTCACTTAAGTGGCGCTCATTTTTGAAATACTCAGGGGTTCGATTCCCCGCTTCAGCATCCAGCCAATTGCCTTGTGTTTTTTCTTCCACTTATGCATATCATGTATCACATGCCTTTCCATGCTTTTTTTTATTTTTCTTCCATATTCAAAAAATCATAACTCAAAAAATATTGATTCAATTCACATGCAATTTTTTCTACCATGATTCTTGCTATGTCCTTTATTTTTTGATGATTTGTAATAAATTTGTGCACGTGTAGAAAAAATAAATGCCTAGGGTTTGTTTTCACATGTCATTCCTTGCACAATGCTTGCTATTTATTTCATGAAATCATGATTCTTAATTGGAAATTCTAGAAATTTTATATGCATGATCTAGACTCATTCCTGGTCATTTTGGTATATGGTTTGTGATTTTTGACTTTTTGGATTGTGAGATATGATGTGATGTTTAGAGGTGTGACAATGTATGTCACACCATTTCTTGTTCATGTTCTTGATTTTATTTACCATGCTTATTGAACTTGAATTGATCTGGATTTTTGCATGTTGATACTTATGGATGTTAAGTTTGCTTGTGATGTTTCCTGGAATTTTTGATTGCATTTTCTATTTGTTTGAGAATTTATCCCCTGTTTGACCAATTGTGAACATTTTGTGAGTCATGATTTTATATGATTTGTGAAATCCTTGGTGTTTATTGGATGGACTTGAAATTTGGCATGTGTATTATAGACATCTTGAAGTTTGCCATGGCTTTGGTTTCATTCATTTATCTCATGTCATTTCTGTTTTATGCTTGCTTAAAGTTGATGCTCGATTTGGTACCTTGTATGAGCTTGCTTGAACATGCTTTGACTTGTTGATTTTAATTGACTTGCTTCCACTTATCCAAATCCAATGAATTTTAGTGTGTTGCTCATTCAATGTGTTCTGTTTAAGCAGGATTTTTCTTGGAATTTATTGAGCCATGTTTGATTTGATTTGAAGTGGATCATTCTGTTTACATCATTGAGTTCTTAACTTGCATAGTTTGACATGATTTGCTTATGAAATGCAATTGGTGAACGCTTTTGATGTGAGACCAATTGGACTTTGTTCTAATTTGATTAATATTGATTTTGATCAACTTTCATGTTCTGTTTTGGTCTATTTCTCCTCCTTTGACCCTAGGCTTTGGCCTAAGGGTTTACTTCTCACATTTGAGTTTGATTTTCAGGTTAAGAAGCAATTGCTTTAAGGAGATTAATTCAAGTTGATTGAGTTTGGTTTACTTGATTGTCATGAAATAACTTGGTTTGTTTTATAGGATGCTTTGAGCTCCTTTGAGTTGGGCTTATGCTTTGCTTAATGCATTGCTTGTGTATAGTTGACTGTTTGTTGTCTGTTGACTTTTCTTATTGACTTGTGTACTTATTATATTTGATTGATTTCAGGTACCTTAGTTGCCATAGTTCCTTTGTGAACTTGCTATTGCTTTGCTTTGCTTAAGCATTGAGGTAGAATCTCTTGTCTCCATGTAGTCTGGAAGACCTGGCTTGTTACTTAGCCAGGCACCTGTCTGAAGTCCTCCTTAAGAGGCAATGTCTGTGATTGTTTAACTTTGTCCCCAAGCAGGAAAAGACCTCATATGAGGCAATTGGTAGATAGAAGAGATATGTAGCCTATCTCCTACTATTCTGCGTGTCACTCACCTTGCTCACACTACATGTGTTGATGCATAGTGAGTAAAAGCCCAAGATCTATCGAGTCATTAACTTGTGGAGAGAGTTCCAACTTTCTGAACTCCCACACCTTCTGATATTCAATGCTCTCCCTGACCAGGGATAAGAGTGATGAGGCACACCCCTCATATCCTTTCATCTGCTTCACCTTGGCTCTCAATGTCAAGGTTAAGAGCACCACTTACCCCATTCCAGTTGACTTTAAAGTCTAACCCTTTGCTTGAGCCTAATTGCTTGGTTATAGTGGGTGCTAAATGACTTTGTTTGATTGATTGCTTACTTCATCTGTACATGTTTGCTTGCATGCCTTTGTGCACTTATCATCATTAATTATTCATTATTGCATGATCATCATTTCATACCCTTGTGGTTTGTTTGATTTTACCCATCGAGGACAACTGTAAGTCCATCCCTTGGCCATTGTTCCTATGATTTGGAAGGGATAAAGTGTAAGACCATGTCATTTGGCTACTTATGTCCATTGCTTTTGCTTGTTTGTTGTATGTGAGGATGCAAGTGTAAGACCATGTTGTTGGCATTTGTACTCCTATGATCATCCTTTGGAGGTTGGAATAAGTCCAGATAGATTGGCATCTGACATCCATGTCTTGTTTTAGGAGATTGGTGTAAATCCATTTATTGGTATCCGGTATCCGCTTTTGTTTTGTGAGATTGGAGTAAGTCCATTTATTGGCATCCGATATCATTGTTTTGTTTTTAGGAGATTGGTGTAAATCCATTTATTGGTATCCGGTATCCGCTTTTGTTTGTGAGATTGGTATAAGTCCATTGATGGCATCCTGTATCACCTTGCTTTTATTTTGCTTACTTGCTCATTTGCTTATTCCAAAGGACACACTTGAATCATCTTCTATATGATTTCAAGAGGTGAACTTTCTGAGAAGTTTTACACTCCACCATCCATACCCTCTTTATCCTAAACCTTTTCACATGTTGCTTTCTAAAACTTTGACTTGTTTTGCAAACATCTTCATGTCTTTTCAAATTAGAAACCTGGACCCTAAGTCCTTGACTTTTCAAACTCCATATCATAACACTTCTTTGAATCAATACTAATCCTACCTTGACCATATTTTGTGAATACTCATAATCGGTTAACTTCACACATTCAATTGTTTTGTGGCTTTGTCCATTGTTAATATGTTTTCACACATTAGCCATAGGTTTCAATTACCATAGTGGTTGATGTAAATCTTACCTTATCCTTAGTGAGTTGATTGTAAGACTTCCGTACTGAAAACAGGGTTAACCCCTCTAGTACGTCGAAGCTGTCCTCGCATGGTGGATTGTTGCATTCAGGTTGAGTTTTCTCCCATTGGTAATGAAAAGCCTTAGTGCTCTTGTGTTTTAAAATGAACTCACTAATTTTTGGAAATCTTTTAGCCGAACTACGGCGTTTTGATCCTTACCTTTGATGGAAGGTACGTAGGCAACGGGTTCATCCGTTCAAACACAAAAACAATAAAAAATTGTATATTCTTTTCTCATCTTCCCGTTCATGTTTGCACAATATGTCATAAACAAATAAACATTTTTATACAACAAGTGTGAAAAGGGCTCCCTAGGAGTACCTAGGACGTGATGGGTGCCTAACACCTTCCCATTGCGTAATTTACCCCTTACCCAGATTCTCTGATCTTTTTCATTAGTTTTATACGTGTAAAACTTCTTAGGCTTTTGTTCGCTTTTTAGCCAGTCCTTTGGATAAATAAAAGTGCGGTGGCGACTCGATTCTTTGTATGCTTTGCTTATGGTTTAATCAATAAATCATATTGCGACGAATACACTGCTACAGAAAAGTGGCGACTCTGCTGGGGATAAAACCACAACATTAGACCTTCCCTGGTGGTATTGCCTACTTTTCACCCTTGTTGTATGATATTTGTTTATGTGTTATATGACATATTTTGGTACAATTTGGGATAACTGTATTGATTGTAATGTTTGAATTGCTTGATATACAATTGCTGTTTGCTTTGGTGATCTCTGTGAGATGAGTTCTATACCCGAACTCGAGTGCACTCTAGGATAGGAGAATGGCGTAGTCTTGTCGACTGGTGTGGAGTATTCCTTAGCCAGTTGACTTGCGAGTCCATTGACTTGGTGGAGGTCATGTTGGATTAATAATGTCACACAAGTCATTTGTGGTTAGGCATTATTCTTTCAATCATGTGCCTTAGAAGCCAAGGACCATAGTTTACCAAGCCCATCTTGGCCTAATTTTAGGACGTAGTGCGGAGGTCGTTCAGATGTAAGTTCTGATGCGATTGTTACGCGATACTACACTCATAAGAGTCTCTCTTGAGAATATTCTTGGAATACGAGTATTCGTTCCTCCGATAATATCCGAGAGATGGGACGATGATTATGGGAACCTCTGGTAGAACATGTCTGGCAGGTTTAAACCCTAGTACACTCCCTTTGGGTAGTTCTTAACCGAGACTTCATGCTCGTGACTATCAGCAAACCCGTGATTCGTGGTTGAGTCGTTCAAACATCGTTAATATCAATGGAACTTGGGTGTTGATAAGGTGAAAACCTAAATCCGCCAAGATGGATGGTTGATATTAAGGATGTCTGAGCCGGTTCATGTACCGTTAATATCAATGGAACTTGGGTGTTGACAAGGTGAAAACCTAAATTCACCAAAATGGATGATTGATATTAGGGATACAATGAGCTTTCCCATGACCTTTGTCTGGTGTGACTTGCTTGATCCTTGAGTGTGATTGTTGCATTCATACATTCACGCATTCATCTGCATCCATATCATCAGATAAAAAGAAAATTTTCAAGGAGCTCAAAGGAGTTTATTTGCAAAAAATTTCAAACATGGAAAAAACCGGAAATTTTTTTCACCTGATGTATCTGATGAGATATTCTCATATACGATCAAAATGTTAATATTTCAAAGTTTGCAAATAAAACCCTCGAGTTCCTTTGAAATAAAAAACAAGCATGCATAAACACTTCATGCATCATTTGCATAAGCGGGTGTTTTGTTCTGGTCTCCCGTCCTGTAGTCTGACCCTGCGATCTTCATTTATTTTGAAGACGCACTTCGCCGGTACTACACCAGAGCTGATTCTTCGAGATTGATGGATTATCTTGAGCAAGAGAATTGTGAACTCAGAGGAGGGATTTGCCAGACAGAGTGCTTTTGATGGATTTATTTCGGGTTAGCCACTTGTCTTCTTTCTCATATATTGACGCTGAGGATGAAGTTGGAAATCCTTTCCAAGCTTTATCTATTGATGAACCAATTGAGAAGAAGTCTCCTTCATTTGCTTCCTACAAAGATGCGAAACTGGCCATTGAATGTGGTGCAGTTGCTGGTTTGGGGAAGATGATTGAGCTTGAAGATAATAGATCCCGGGCTGGCATTGGCTACTGTTCTGGGGCATTTAATGAGCAAGGTTTGTTCACGAGTGGAGGATTCATCCATGCTGATCAACCTGAAGAGGCTGCTGCTATCTTGGAAGAGGATGCAGAGGATCTGAACAATTTCATCATTCCTGGTGGTGTCTGCCACAATTGGGTCGCTGTAGATGTTCCTACAGTCATCCATAGATCAGAGTAATTGTTCACTTTGTTCAAAGCCCTTCTCCCATGCCAAAAGGAGAAGTGATGACATTGTTGGCAGCATTTAACACAATGATGTTTTCATTCAATTAATGCATTGTTAAACATTTGTTTTTCCATTTGTTTTCACTTTTTGCTTTTGCATGAAATCAGTGATCACAAAAAACCCTGAAAAAGCATAAAATCAAACTTTTCACCTGCATAAATGATTTGCTTGTTTACATTCAAAAAGCTTTTTCATTAACCAAAATCATTATGCAGGGATTTCTAAACCCATTGAACATAATGATCCGACGTCATCTCCCAATCTTGAATTCCTTGTATCTGAGGCAGAGGAAGATGATGTTGAAGGGGATTCCTGACGAGATTACTCGACTTCTCGAGCACGAAAAGAAGCTCATTCAGCTGTATCATGAGAATCAGCAAACAGTCAAACTGGGGCATTACAAATGTAATGTAAAAAAAAAAGAGAGAGAGAGGGTGAAAAAGAAGAAAAAAAATCAAAAATCAGGAAAAAAATTTCAAGATTTTTTCAAAAGAAAAAAGAAAAGTATACCCTCAAGTCCCTAGTTGACTGATGCTGAATGGATTCAGAGTCGCTATGACCAACTGAATTTGATTGAAGAGAAGCGATTGACTGCCATGTGTCATGGTCAGTTATATCAGCAGAGAATGAAGAAAGCATTCGATAAGAAGGTCAAGCCTCGTGTGTTCCGAGAAGGTGACCTCGTGCTCAAGAAAGTCTTGTCTTTCGTGCCCGATTCCAGGGGCAAGTGGACTCCAAACTACGAGGGTCCATATGTTGTTAAGAGAGCCTTTTCAGGCGGTGCTTTGATGCTTACAACAATGGATGGGGAGGATTTCACTCGTCCTGTGAATTCAGATGCAGTCAAGAAATACTTCGCCTAAAAAAAAAAAAGGGGAGTATATGCAAATGAAAAACAGAATAGCTCGCTAAGTTGAAAACCCGAAAGGGCGGCTTAGGCAAAAATGAGCGTCTCGGTGGAGAACTCGCAAGGGTGATCCAGGCAAAAGTTAGAGACATGAAAAAAAGATATATTTGCATCCCGCTATATTGAGTACCTCGCCCTGGGGCAATCTAGGCAAAAATTAGGGATTTGGCAAGTAACTGCATCCTGACAAGACTTTCTGTTTCGCAGCCGTCTTTTCGTCAGAGATTCTCGATTCGTCGTCAACTGAAGCTTCGCATACATCGAGATTCAAATTGGTAGAGAAAGGATCATTATGTTCAATGTAGCCCTCTTCCAATATATATCACTGATTTCAAATTTGTACAGATCTATGGAGTCTTGCCATTTGCAGGCTACCATTCCATCAAATCAATTTGAGCTTTTATCCAATTATTTGCATTCCTATTTGTTTCAATTCAACAAGTGTTTTGCATGTTTTAATTGATAAAATGTCATTGTTTTAAACAAAGAATTTTTCAAAATTTTTGTTTTAAACAAAGTGGATATTCACAATGATGAAAGGATACTCAAGAATGTCTCAGTGCTCTCCCGAGGGTGGCATGATTTCCAACAGGTAAGACGTTGGTTCATATTCCTGGCATTGGTTGTATCCTCTTTATCCTACTTTATCGTTGGGGTTGTTCCCTAAGCAGAGCTTTTGTTAGGGTTGTTCCCTAAGCAGAGTGTTGTTGAAGACTTCGTTTTCTTCTCCAGCAGTATTCTCTCCCAGCATGGGTGTGTTCCGTTTGGAAATTTCGGTAGTGGGTGGTTTGAGACCCCGGTACCCTATCACTCTCCCCAGTGCAATCGCCGGAGGAGTTGTGGTCTTTCGCCTCAGCATGGATGCTTTCCCTTTGAAGATTCAATGGTTGGTGGATTGACATCCCGGTACGTTACCGCTTTCCCAGCATTGTCGCATGCAGGATTGTTGCTATCTTTCCTCCGCACAGTCGATAGTGGGATCTGTGATATACCCCCAAAGCAGAGTGTTGTGGAAGACTTTGTTTGCTCCAGTAGTACTCTCTTCCTCGGCCAAGTTGCCAGCGGAGTTGCTATATCTCCCCATCAGTGCGTTTATTCCCTTCAGCAGGGCAGTGATTGTGTTCCTCCTCAGCAGTTGTGGATGTTGTTCCTCAGAAGAGTTAGCATTTGGTGGTTGATTCCCTAGCTCTCTTCCGTATCCTCAGTGAGTATCCCTCAGTGGATTCTTCAACGGATCTCCCCAGGAGACGTCAGTGAATTTGTGGTTTGGTGGATCGTGTATATATCCCCAATAGAATGGGCATTCCACAGCAGAGTCAGGATTGCATCTGAGTATTCCCCTCCGAATCTCCGCCAGGGTTGAAACCTCTGTTTCCCCGGTAGGGTTGGTTGGTGATCTATCATACATAGATTTGGTTGATCTCCTGTTGCTTTTGATCCCCAGTAGAGTGGCTTGTGGCAGAATCTACTTGTGTGATCTTTTCTTCCTCCTCAGTGGGTTGTTCCCCAATGGAATGGGTATTTGTGTTCTCCCCATGTAGAGTTGCTTTCGCAGCCAGATTCTATGTGGGTGATCTGTTCTCCCTCAGTGGGTTGTTCCCCAGTGGAGTTATGTGGAGTTGCTTCCATAGCAGTGAGCTCTTGTTCCACTACAGATTGGTCTTGGTGGCCGTTGTTGCCTGTTGTGACTTTCTGTACTCCAGTTGGGATGTTTGTTGATCCATCACTCAGAGATGTGGTGTTTCCTGATATCTCAGATCTTTTGCCTCCCCGCAGATCTTTGCTTTTCAGCTTGAAGATCTCCAGCAAATTGGCTTTCCAGTTGGACCTCCTTGGTTCTCCCTGGAAGTGTAGTACCGGGTGTTTGAGTCCTGGAACCTGTTTGTGTTAGAATTGTCTGTTTTGTCAGCATTCATCAAACATAAATCACGCATATTCATGCATACTCATAAACATTCAGATATTCATGTTGCATTTTTGCCATATATCTTTTGTTTGTTGTTCCCTGCTAGGGCGATATAGATCTCTTTATAGATCTCCCAAAGCAGATGTCGGGTGTTTAATCTCTCAAAATAGAGTCAGCCCTTAAGCAGAAAGTGTCTATCCTTTCCTGCCATTTCCCCACTGAGATACATCCTCGTGGATGACGGTTGTTTCCGTTCCCTCCCAACACACCTTGGGACGGGTTTACCCTTTTGAGTTATATCCTCATCAGGACGAGTCTTGATTCAGTCCGCCTTTTTGGTTTGATCCTAAATTGGCCTTTTTCAACTGTCTCTCGCGCTTCCCTGTGGTATAAATGAATAGTTGCTTACAAACCGGCGCTCATTCATCTTATCCTCAGTGGAATGTTTGGTCTCTGCCTACAAACCAGCAGTTGTAAGTCCTATCTTTGCGGTTTTTTCCTACCTACGACCCGGTAGTTATAAACCCTGTTTTCTCCCCTAACGGAGTTAACTTTTGTTGTTCATCCCAACCGATGACAATTCCCTTTCTGTGGTTTTCCACCCAGTTTTGTTTTTGGTAGATGTAATCCCCTCTTTGTGGTTATCTTCATCTAGTATTCAATGTTGATTTTCCTTCGCTGGGATAAGTCGCTTGAATAAGCACTTATATCCCCAGCAAGTCTTTTGTGGATAATTGCCGTATGCTAGCAATTTTATCCCCAGCGGGTCCTTTCACCGTTTGTCAGTGATTGTGTTCCCCGGATCATTGATTCTCATCAATGTATCCCCGACGAGTCTTCTTTCATTTACCCTCTTGTTGGTAATGTCTGTTGCTCCCTTTGATTGGCCATCTTTATATACCTATTTGGTATCCCGATGCCTTTCGTTTCCGGATTTTTATCCTATAAACAACCTACAACCCGGTTCAGGATAATCTTCCTCTCGAGTTTATTATTCACGTTTTGACGGCAATGAATAATGTATCTCATTCACTCTTCAGTTGAAACCTTTTGTGTTTCCCTAGTCGAGTAAGATTCGTTGTTTCCCTTTGCGGAATCGAATATTTGTTGTTGGATAATTGCCGGATGCTTGCAATTTATCCCTTTGAGTTGTCTTTCGTTTACCCGGATGCTTGGTATCGATTGTCTCTCTTTTTGGTTAGTCACCTATTATATACTTCGGTATCTCTGGTGTCTTTTCCTTTCGAGTATATTATTCACGGTCTGCCGGTAATGAATAATATGTCTCTTGCGCTCTTTGGTTGGAATCCTTTGTTGATCTTCCCCAGTAGAGTAAGATTCGTATTCCTTGCGGAATCGAATATCCATCCTATAAACAAGTCTGCTTTTCTAGCTTTCTTCAGGGTGATGAGTGTTTTGGAACACAAACCAATTCACATTTTCGGATTTTTATCCTATAAACAACCTACAACCCGGTTCAGGATAATCTTCCTTTTGAGTATACTATCCACGTTCTGACGGTAATGGATGTTATGTCTCTTTCGCTCTTAGGTCAATCTTTTGATTGTTTTCTCCGCAGAGTAAGATTCGTATTCCTTGCGGAATCGAATGTTCATCCTATAAATAGGATTGTTGTTCTAGCTTTCTTCAGGATGATGAGTGTTTTGGAACACAAACCAATTCACGTTTCCGGATTTTTATCCTATAAACAACCTACAACCCGGTTCAGGATAATCTTCCATGCGATTATTTTATCTACGTTTTGACGGCTATAGATAATATATCTCATGCACTCTTTGGTCGGATCCTTTGTTTGTTCCCCCAATTGAGTAAGATTTGCATTCTTTATAGAATCAAATGTCCACCCTATAAACAAGTCTGCTTTTCTAGCTTTCTTCAGGATGATGAGTGTTTTGGAACACACACCAATTCACGCCTTGGTCGGTCACCTGTTACATACCTACAACCCGGTATCCTTGGTGTTCCTTCCTGTCTGCTCCCTATTATGACCTTGGTCCCCTGTGGAGTCAGATTTTCCTGAGTTTATGTACCTTTTTCAGGTCTTTCTCAGATGTTTGGATGATTGATATCTCTCACCCGTATACCGGTCTTAGATATTCTTTCTCCCTGGGTTTGTTACTCACTAACCGGTAACATCTCATCCTTTGGTTTCCCCTGGAAAGTCTTTTCTAGATTTCCCCAGCGGAGTTGTATTCCTATTCGTGTTGCTGTATTGGTGTTATCCCCAGTACATGCATTGTGTGGGTCAGCTTGAGTCTTTCCAATGGAAGTGTTTTCCTTTGGAATTTCTTTCTCTCCCCAGTTTGAGTCCTTTACTTCCCCAGTGAGGTCTCCAGTCCAGTCGTGTCTTGTTCACGCTGTGTCAGTTTTGTTTTTCCCCAAATCAAAGTCGTGTCCTGCTCACGCATTCTTTTCTTTTATCCCCATAAGAGTCCTATTAGAGTCTCTGTTCCTGGTGAGTGTATTACTCCGATGGATCGTCTTTTCTTCTGTGTGAACTATATCCCCACAGAGTTTGTCTTTTACATGCATACATCTGCATCATGAGGTCTCTTAGGGACCAAAATTTGTCTCATTACTGTTATTTAAGCCCATTCTACCGCGTCAAGAAGAAGATTTCTAAACTTCACTTCTCCGGCTAGAATGACCTTAAATAGGGGCATCTGTAAGACCCCAATTTTGTCCCTAAGATCCCTCATGGCATCATATCATATCATATCATTGCCTCAAGGATCATGGTACACCCTTGCCTGCTTCCCTGTGGTTGGGTCATCTTTTGAGTGTGGTTCTTGATCACCAAGCATGTTTAGCATTTGTATATCATTGCTTTTATTTCAATCACTACCCAAAAGTACAAAAATATTGTCATCTAACCTTGTTACTTGCAGATGAAACAATTAGGTCAAATCAGTCAAAATCAGCCATTGAGCAATAAATGGTGGCCATTCTGAAGAATTTGGGCACCATGATCATTCATAAGAGTTCATATGAGTTGTGATATCATTTTGAATCAAGATCTCAAGTGATAGAGGTTTGAAATTCATCAAAACATGGCTCAGTCAACCAAAACCCTAGCAAAGTCAACTGTAGTCAACTGTGCATTTAATCAGGGATTTGATGGTGGGAGATGGTTTGAGAGGTCTTATTCATGTCCATGCAAGCCTCATATAACATTTCAAACATCATCATTGGAGAATTTGAGGTCAGATGAAAAGTTTCCAAAAATAGTAAGTGACCTGTAATTTCAAACTGCCAAAAATGGAAAGGTCTTCTCCTCAACTTTACATCATCAAGAAAGCTTCAAATCAAATTTTGTCCAACATGAAAGTTGAAGATCTTGCTCTCACGTTTCCAAAATGTCCAAGAACATCCATTTCTCATGTGTGGTTGGCAAGTTATGATCAAATCATTTTCAAGAAAAGTTGAACTTCAATGAGGCATAACTCTTGAACCATTTGGCCAAATTGAGTGAGGTTTTTTGAGCAAACTCCATTTGACATGAGCTATCATAATCCATCATCACATTTCATCAAAAATCATCACATAAAAAGTCCATTTTTCAAGTGAACCAATTTAAATTTTGGTGGGAAAAAAGGTGATTTTGAAAAGTACACATGATTTTCATTCCAAACCAAAGCCAATCACTTCAAAACAGAAATTTGGACTTGCTGCAAGTGGAATTTCACTGTTCCATTGGTTACATTTGAAAAAGGGCATTTTTGCCAAATTGCATAACAAGCTTCATTTCACTAATTCACTTCATTTTTGCTAATCATGTTTAGCAAGTGGATTAACAGGTACTATAAGATCTTAATCATAACAGAAAATCGAAATCAACAATCAGAATCTCAGATCCAAACCAAAAATCTCCAAAATTCTCTCAAATTTGCTCAAGCTTTTTTCACTTTTTCCATCGAAATTCTTCATTCTTTTTGCTTGTTCTTGTTCTAATCATCATTTTGCAGATATTATTGAGGATTTGTTGACGCAATTCGTGGCCAAATTCATGCTGGATCTTGACTGTTGAACATTGAAGATGCACATGGCAGTCGGATTTTTCAAGAGAATTGAGCATTGTTGAGCTACTTTCTTGACTTCATTCATCTTCTGTATCATCATAGGAGATCTGTTTTCATCTTCCAAGCCCCGAAACAAGCAGAATCAAGATCTGCATCTTCAAGAGGTAGGAATTTGAATTCTTCAATTCTTGCAATTATCATATGGCTTTGGTAGATCTTAGTACATAGAGCATGCTGCAAGTTGAATCGTGAATTTTCATTAAGTTTTGATTTAGTTATGATGATTTGAATTTTGGATTGTGAAACTTGTTTTGCTCGATCCTTTTGCTATGAGTGAAATTAATTGAAATGAATGTTGGATTAGTGTTGTACATGATGAGAGGATTCGATCCATATAGGTTTCATTAATTTCTGTGAGATTTTGTTCATGTTGATGATGAACAGCAAGAACACGTGATGAATGTTTGAATATCATTTCCAGAACATGATTTGATCTGCCTCGCCTTCAGTTTGCATGGATTTCGTGTTTGTGGCGCCATGAGCCAATCAGAGCGCGCCATGCACTTAACTGAAACGCAGCGTTTCACTTAAGTGGCGCTCATTTTTGAAATACTCAGGGGTTCGATTCCCCGCTTCAGCATCCAGCCAATTGCCTTGTGTTTTTTCTTCCACTTATGCATATCATGTATCACATGCCTTTCCATGTTTTTTTTTATTTTTCTTCCATATTCAAAAAATCATAACTCAAAAAATATTGATTCAATTCACATGCAATTTTTTCTACCATGATTCTTGCTATGTCCTTTATTTTTTTGATGATTTTTAATAAATTTGTGCACGTGTAGAAAAAATAAATGCCTAGGGTTTGTTTTCACATGTCATTCTTTGCACAATGCTTGCTATTTCTTTCATGAAATCATGATGCTTAATTGGAAATTCTAGAAATTTTATATGCATGATCTAGACTCATTCCTGGTCATTTTGGTATATGGTTTGTGATTTTTGACTTTTTGGATTGTGAGATATGATGTGATCTTTAGAGGTGTGACAATGTATGTCACACCATTTCTTGTTCATGTTCTTGATTTTATTTACCATGCTTATTGAACTTGAATTGATCTGGATTTTTGCATGTTGATACTTATTGATGTTAAGTTTGCTTGTGATTTTTCCTGGAATTTTTGATTGCATTTTCTATTTGTTTGAGAATTTATCCCCTGTTTGACCAATTGTGAACATTTTGTGAGTCATGATTTTATATGATTTGTGAAATCCTTGGTGTTTATTGGATGGACTTGAAATTTGGCATGTGTATTATAGACATCTTGAAGTTTGCCATGGCTTTGGTTTCATTCATTTATCTCATGTCATTTCTGTTTTATGCTTGCTTAAAGTTGATGCTCGATTTGGTACCTTGTATGAGCTTGCTTGAACATGCTTTGACTTGTTGATTTTAATTGACTTGCTTCCACTTATCCAAATCCAATGAATTTTAGTGTGTTGCTCATTCAATGTGTTCTGTTTAAGCAGGATTTTTCTTGGAATTTATTGAGCCATGTTTGATTTGATTTGAAGTGGATCATTCTGTTTACATCATTGAGTTCTTAACTTGCATAGTTTGACATGATTTGCTTATGAAATGCAATTGGTGAACGCTTTTGATGTGAGACCAATTGGACTTTGTTCTAATTTGATTAATATTGATTTTGATCAACTTTCATGTTCTGTTTTGGTCTATTTCTCCTCCTTTGACCCTAGGCTTTGGCCTAAGGGCTTACTTCTCACATTTGAGTTTGATTTTCAGGTTAAGAAGCAATTGCTTTAAGGAGATTAATTCAAGTTGATTGAGTTTGGTTTACTTGATTGTCATGAAATAACTTGGTTTGTTTTGTAGGATGCTTTGAGCTCCTTTGAGTTGGGCTTATGCTTTGCTTAATGCATTGCTTGTGTATAGTTGACTGTTTGTTGTCTGTTGACTTTTCTTATTGACTTGTGTACTGATTATATTTGATTGATTTCAGGTACCTTAGTTGCCATAGTTCCTTTGTGAACTTGCTATTGCTTTGCTTTGCTTAAGCATTGAGGTAGAATCTCTTGTCTCCATGTAGTCTGGAAGACCTGGCTTGTTACTTAGCCAGGCACCTGTCTGAAGTCCTCCTTAAGAGGCAATGTCTGTGATTGTTTAACTTTGTCCCCAAGCAGGAAAAGACCTCATATGAGGCAATTGGTAGATAGAAGAGATATGTAGCCTATCTCCTACTATTCTGTGTGTCACTCACCTTGCTCACACCATATGTGTTGATGCATAGTGAGTAAAAGCCCAAGATCTACCGAGTCATTAACTTGTGGAGAGAGTTCCAACTTTCTGAACTCCCACACCTTCTGATATTCAATGCTCTCCCTGACCAGGGATAAGAGTGATGAGGCACACCCCTCATATCCTTTCATCTGCTTCACCTTGGCTCTCAATGTCAAGGTTAAGAGCACCAATTACCCCATTCCAGTTGACTTTAAAGTCTAACCCTTTGCTTGAGCCTAATTGCTTGGTTATAGTGGGTGCTAAATGACTTTGTTTGATTGATTGCTTACTTCATCTGTACATGTTTGCTTGCATGCCTTTGTGCACTTATCATCATTAATTGTTCATTATTGCATGATCATCATTTCATACCCTTGTGGTTTGTTTGAGTTTACCCATCGAGGACAACTGTAAGTCCATCCCTTGGCCATTGTTCCTATGATTTGGAAGGGATAAAGTGTAAGACCATGTCATTTGGCTACTCATGTCCATTGCTTTTGCTTGTTTGTTGTATGTGAGGATGCAAGTGTAAGACCATGTTGTTGGCATTTGTACTCCTATGATCATCCTTTGGAGGTTGGAATAAGTCCAGATAGATTGGCATCTGACATCCATGTCTTGTTTTAGGAGATTGGTGTAAATCCATTTATTGGTATCCGGTATCCGCTTTTGTTTTGTGAGATTGGAGTAAGTCCATTTATTGGCATCCGGTATCATTGTTTTGTTTTTAGGAGATTGGTGTAAATCCATTTATTGGTATCCGGTATCCGCTTTTGTTTGTGAGATTGGTATAAGTCCATTGATGGCATCCTGTATCACCTTGCTTTTATTTTGCTTACTTGCTCATTTGCTTATTCCAAAGGACACACTTGAATCATCTTCTATATGATTTCAAGAGGTGAACTTTCTGAGAAGTTTTACACTCCACCATCCATACCCTCTTTATCCTAAACCTTTTCACATGTTGCTTTCTAAAACTTTGACTTGTTGTGCAAACATCTTCATGTCTTTTCAAATTAGAAACCTGGACCCTAAGTCCTTGACTTTTCAAACTCCATTTCATAACACTTCTTTGAATCAATACTAATCATACCTTGACCATATTTTGTGAATACTCATAATCGGTTAACTTCACACATTCAATTGTTTTGTGGCTTTATCCATTGTTAATATGTTTTCACACATTAGCCATAGGTTTCAATTACCATAGTGGTTGATGTAAATCTTACCTTATCCTTAGTGAGTTGATTGTAAGACTTCCGTACTGAAAACAGGGTTAACCCCTCTAGTACGTCGAAGCTGTCCTCGCATGGTGGATTGTTGCATTCAGGTTTCGTTTTCTCCCATTGGTAATGAAAAGCCTTAGTGCTCTTGTGTTTTAAAATGAACTCACTAATTTTTGGAAATCTTTTAGCCGAACTACGGCGTTTTGATCCTTACCTTTGATGGAAGGTACGTAGGCAACGGGTTCATCCGTTCAAACACAAAAACAATAAAAAATTGTATATTCTTTTCTCATCTTCCCATTCATGTTTGCACAATATGTCATAAACAAATAAACATTTTTATACAACAAGTGTGAAAAGGGCTCCCTAGGAGTACCTAGGACGTGATGGGTGCCTAACACCTTCCCATTGTGTAATTTACCCCTTACCCAGATTCTCTGATCTTTTTCATTAGTTTTCTACGTGTAAAACTTCT